>NW_027266440.1:0-88329 GCF_046630445.1 Rutidosis leptorrhynchoides | reverse complement strand
AGCTTCTTATAATGGCATAAACAGATTGGTATCAATCGAAAATAAGAATAGGTCAATTAAAAAGACGATAATAAAACTAGATACTACTTTGGTGGAGTGGAGAGAATTTTGGTGGAGAAACTAAATAATAATTATAAAATAAGTTGGGGTTTAGATGAGTCATAATGCTACTAGACAAAAATTGAGAACTGATTGCAAAAATTTAAGATAATTGAATGTTAAAGGAAAGAGAAACCACATGAACCAAGTTGACCATATTTAAAAACGTACATCTAAAGGGATTTAGATTTGGTGCTCGTGGTTGCTGTAGTACCCCACTGATACATGTTCCTCCATTAATCTTGGTCCTGCATAAGTTTCCTCCATCAAACTTAAAGGAAGTATGGGACCTGTTTTGTAAAAGGACTTCTAGTTTAAGACTTATGTTGTAATAATGGTACGTAATAATGGTGCTTCTAATTGTGAAATATGAAAGAATGATAGTAGGTCCTTCCAAAATGAGACATATTTCACTTGGAAACATAGACAACACAATCACTATATTTCAAAGCGAAATCCACTACGGAGCATCGATTTTGGAGTCTAAAGTGCGGATTTTATGGATCCAAATCAAATCGTAGCTAGTAGAGAGGGCATTCTTCATGGTGTATCTAATTTGTAATGTTATCGAGATTAGTGATGAATGCTTTGTGCTTAATGGGACAAGTGTTGTAGGAGTTTTTAAGTGTGAGTCCTAAAATTTTTATTTTGTGCATTTAGTCCTAAAGTTTATCACCACCCTATACCTCAACACCTTTGTTAGCTCCGTTAGCTTTTAGTGAACAGAATCTTTGAGGTAGGGAGGGAGGGGGATGGTTAATTAATTTTTCATCCACAGGGCCGTTAATAAGTTAGCTGAAACTTGTTAAAATCATGCAAGGTGCGATAAGAGTTGGATTTTTCCTAATTCCGGTGCACAAACAGAACCTACATCACAAATGAAACAAGATTTCTTAAAATTGAGGAGTGACTTGGAGATTCAAACTCATAATCAAGAGGCTTAAAACTACACCAGAGTAAGTTTAAGCCGATTTGCCCAACTAGTCATGTAAATCAATTATTTTATTACCTCAACATAAGGTGCAAAATCACAAGATCACACTTCTTTTTTCCTGGCATAAAAAGGGGGAAAGTACCATTAAAAGTTCGAAACTTATTGTATTAGTACAAATTCAGTTTCAAACATTTTAATTAGATCAATTTAATCCTAAACCTTTTTATATTAATAGCAATTCAGTCCATCCGGATAATTTTGGTTAGTTGGTGTTGATGTGAATGCTGGGCGGTGGCCAGATGCTGATGTGAGAATTTTTAATTGATTTTTATTTTTATTTTTCAAAATTTTAATTAATTTTTCCTTTTCTTTTCTCTCTTTCTTCTTCTTTGGATTGTACTCATAGTTGCCGGTGAGGGTCGTGGCCTTATCTCGACCTCTGCCAAGGCTGTTGGCAAGGCGGCTTTGCTTAGATTTGGGGGAGGGCGGCCTCGCCCTTGCCTTGCTGCGGGTGAAGGCGGCCTCGCCTGCGGCTAGCGAGGCTGCCTTGCCCAGATCTAGGCGAAGCTGTCTCGCCTGCGGCCCTAGGCGAGGCCGGGTGAGAGTTGCGATCCTCATCGGCCATTGCTAGGAAAGTCCAAGAAGGAAGATGAGAGAAAGGAAAAGAAAAATAAAAACATTAATAAAAATTTTAAAAAATAAAAAGTCTATTAAAATTTGTCACGTCAGTGTCCAACCACTAGCTAGCATCCATGTGCCCGTCAAAATTAGCCGGATTGACAAAATTTGTACAAATATGAACAGATTTAGGATTAAATTGGTTCAATTAAAAGATTTAGTAATAAATTGATATTAATGTAATGCATTTAGAAATTTTTTGATACTTTTCCCCCAAAATAAACACAGGTGAGGACTTTCAAAATGTTTCACATACACACAAGAGTCCACCAAATCTTCTCTACCACGCAATTGATTATGGAAAATCTACTGTTACAGATTTTGGAATGGCGTCGATGTCTTGTCCGTCGCCATTTCTCATTCATAGCATCAGCTTTGCCTCGTCAATCTCATCTCCATCGATTTGCCTGATCACCTTATTCTCCATCCGAGCCCCTCCGACCCTACCTCAACCCCGTTCGCTTTGGAGGAGCTAAGCACGCCTATAAGCGGGCAAAAGCATGGAGGAAAAGAGTTCCAAGTCGGAATAGCCAAATTCCAATTTAGTCCGTTCACGCAAAGCGCAAACCCCAGTCGGGAGAAAAAAATGAGAGCAACCCACAGATTAACGTGTTTTCTCCTTCGAGGAGGCTAACGGGAGGGGCTTCCCACCCTCCCCACGCCGGGAGTGTAAATACTCCCTCTCGACATCTCCTCTGCTTCAAAACCGAAAATGAGCGACGTGTATGGGGATTGGGCCATGTTTGATAAAAACTCCGCCCATGATTCAGCTTCTGCTTTGGCGCCTCCGCAATGCTCCTCCTTTCTTCTTCGTCTTCTTTTACTTCTTGACTTATTCATTTTTGTTGGCAATCTCCATGGAGCGGCTTCTCCTCCAGTTACGGGTTTTGATGCCGTGCGTAGAGCTGCCGCGGGTCCTGATGCTGCAGGCGCTTCGCGCCATCCATTTCTTTCTTGACAAACTAATTTTTATTCGAACATCTATTTCTGTGCCTCGATCTTTCATCTATTCTTGATAGCAATTTGCACGTTTTTCTTCACATTGTTTTTAGTAGTCGTAAAAATTGGCAAGTGATATTTGAACCCCGAAGCAAGAGTGACATTTCTTTTTTTATTTTGCTAAAAAGCAAAATGGTTCTTGGAACTATCTCCATAAAGCTCCATTTTAAACTATAACCCTTATTGCGATTTTAGTGGATTACTTTGATAGTGGCGCTTTATAAACCACAGTAATGGTGGGAAAAATTTGAGGTGGAGTGTCCTTTGGGCTGCGCGTGTGTGTATATATATGAACTTCGGACTCTAATTGTCTGAAGATGTCCTCTACTCACTACAAGAATTGTTTTTTTTTTTTTTTTGCTGCATTTTACATAAAGTGGGCGATGATTTAGACTCCACCTAAATAGTTGGAGATCTTTTTCATCAAATACTTTTGCAGATAAAAGGAGAATCAATTACCTCACTGCTACAATCTTAATTATTCCCCTCTATATTGAGATGCACTTATTTAATGAACTTTCTAAATGCCATTGAATGAGTGCGTTTACAAATGTAAATGTAGTCAGTAAGCCGGGCCATTAATCAACATATTAAATGTAGTCAATGACCCAAATAACCTCCATTATTTTTAAAATTTAAGCAATAGTAATGAAACAACCCACGCTTTGCCATGCTTGACTTAAAAAAAAATGTTAATGATTTTCTATCTCCAGCAAGAGTGAAATAAGCCAACAACCCTTCTACTATAAGAGTTGTACTCAGTTTATAATATAGTCCGTAAATAAAGAACTTAAATGTGTGAAACTGATCTTCAACAAATAACATTGATAAAATATCTATTCAAAATGCTTATCCTTGGGATAAAATTTTGTTTGATACCAATTCGCTTGTACTAAAATTTTATTCAAATGTGAAGGATGTTACCAAAAAAGAGCCACGTAATAGTTTTACAAAGAGAAATTGAAAGGGAAAATGAAAGGTTTCGTATTTGATTTCTGTTGGTTAATTTTTGGAAAAGATATTCAAAAGCCATTTTTGTTGTTAAAGTTGAAGGCTTTGGAAACGGTTGGTAACTGTTCAAATCCCACCATCCCCAAGCCAACTTTTGCAGCATAGGCTACGGACACGGTAGGAG
The DNA here is from genome assembly GCF_046630445.1 of Rutidosis leptorrhynchoides. Taxonomy (NCBI): domain Eukaryota; kingdom Viridiplantae; phylum Streptophyta; class Magnoliopsida; order Asterales; family Asteraceae; genus Rutidosis; species Rutidosis leptorrhynchoides. The sequence goes on along the minus strand of NW_027266440.1, from coordinate 84,484 downwards.
GTAGGAAAGGAGGACTCGAGGGGCAAATCCAACTTCATTCCCGCCTCAGTTCCACTTGTTTTCACCTTATTGTAATGATTGAAATTAAACAAGAGGGTAATCGTTACTTATTTTTTGCCCATGGAAGATCTTGTGATGCATGTTTTTCAATTTAATAAGATGCATGAAATAAATGTTCACCGGCAAAAAAAAAAAAAATGAATGACAAGCTTCGACCAAAAGAAAATAGAAACGAGGAGAACCAGAATGAAATGGGTTAAGGATGTCGTCATGCGTCTCTCTTTGATTCTGTCATGATGCTTTTGGTTCGAATTCCGTCATCATGGCACGGGCCTTTATAATTCTACAGGAAAAAAAATTGAGAATTAATTGAAAATTTAGGATAAACGAATGTTAAAAGAAACAATAACAACATGAGCGGTAAAATGATAAATCGATCATATATAAAAGATATATCCATTGTGATTTAGATTGGATGCTTGTGGTTACTGTAATATTTTATGGGTACATTTTTGTCCATCAATCTCGATATTGCTAAAGTTTTCTAATTTAAGATTACAAAGTTAAAGGAAATGTGTGAACTGTTATAGAAAGGGACTTCCATTTTAAGTCTTGTCTTGTGATAAGGGTGCTTGAGATTGTGATATATAAAGAATGATAAGCAATTCTTTCCAAATTGAAAAATATTTCACTTGGAAACATAGACAATGAAATCCCTTTATATTGAAACGAATTGAACAAGAAGAAATAAATTGAGTATAGGGCATTAGGAGTCGGAAGTGTGAATTTTATTGATCCACATCAATCCTAGCTAGCAAGAAGGGCATTTTTCATGGTGTATCTAGTTTGTAATATTGTCATGACTAGTGATGAATACTTAATACTTAATGGAATAAACGGAAAAACAAGTGCCAACTGTTCATCATTCAGGTCGCTTTAGAATTCAATCTGATTGGTCTTATGTAAAATATTAACCTCCTTGCTAGGTTGATTGAATGAAGTGAGCGTTCAATTATAAGACATGGGGAACAAAACACACGTTGAAAGCCATGCTTCTCAATATACCTCATAAAAGTTTTGCCAAATTTTAGGTTAACGAGACACTCTATCGAAATCATACTTAACTCCAACAATTCGATCCACTTGTACACATAATAAATGATTTTTTTTTTTTTTAGACTACCACAATCTCTACTTTTAGAACTATCTCATTTATTTTCATGCGTTGTCTTATTAAATCCTTTTAATACGTTTGAATTGATTTTATTTTAAAACGATGTTGTGATTATTTCAGAAACGCGATTTTGTCGATACGAGGCTATGATGAAACACTGCACGAGTAGACTCCCAAGTTTTAAAACCCTTGCCGTGGAGCACGTGTTTATTTTGTCAAAAAAACACTATGAAATTGGACCGGGTTTTGTATATTTTGCCCCGTGATTGTATCCGGCTAGGCCGGCCGTTGCTTCTGTCGGGTTGGCCCACTAAGAGAAAGGAATGGAACGGAAAAGATGAGAGTAAAATGTGATCAACGTGGCAATAGAGCTTTTGTTAGTAAAAAAATTATTGAAAAAAGTAAACGAATTAACCAATGTTGCCTTAAAGCGTTTGTTAGTAAAATATTGTAGCTTATAATAGTATCTCTAACAAAATAGTGTTATTTTCGATAATGCAACGACAACTAACTGATTAGAAAAATTAAAAATATAAAATATCTTGATTAATTTGAATTTGAAATATGCAGTTAAAAGACAGTTATCCATTGAAAAAAACAAGCGGCAATAGTAATGCAATGGAGCCATCGGGACTCTTAACTTTAGTTATTAAACTTAGCAATGGGTTCCTAAAAATCTGTGGTGGACAGTAAATAAAATTACCATGAAAATTAAATATTCTCAATAGAATGAAAATTTCGATTTGCACAAAAAAAAATTATGTTTTTTTATCGAAAAAAAATATTTATTTTAGATCTAAGTTAGAGTTTTGAAAACTTGAGGGCAATCTAGTGATAAAGATTGAAGCCAGATTCAGCCTTAACAATAATAATAATAAAAATCTCCATTAATTAAAATGTGAGCAATAGTAATGGGAAAGCACACAATTTGCTGTGGATGACATAAATAATTTTTGCAATAAATGTTTAAGATTTTGTATCCACGGCGAGACACCAAAGCCAATAGACCTTTTCTAACAATAAAAATGTTAAATGCACGAGAATGATGGTCAACAAACTAATACTAGGAAAATATCTATTCAAATGTTTTTCCGTGAGATAATATCTTATTCAGTAGTACTAATTTACTTGGACTAAAAGGGAGAACGTCTTGGACGGGAAATGATAAGCTATTCTTTTAGCTCCTTTGTAACTTGAATTTGAGTATCCATCCATTCTTTGTAAATTCAAATCATTAAAGAGCAACACGCACCAAAAAAAAAAAAAAACACATATCACACTTTACTTAGTTATTATCATGTTAAAATGCTCTTCTTGTATAATTCAAACTAAGAAAGGAAACAGACCAAAAAAGATTAAAAAAAAGGAATATTAAACTTTAAGATAATTGAATCTTAAAGGAAAGAGTGACCACATGAACCAAGTTGACCATATTTAAAAGGTATATCTAAGGGGATTTAGATTTGGTGCTCGTGGTTGCTGTAGTACCCCACTAATACATGTTCCTCCATTAATCTTGGTCCTGCATAAGTTTCCTCCATCGAACTTAAAGGAAGTACGGGACCTGTAATGTAAAAGGACTTCCAATTTAAGACTTATGTTGTAATAATGGTATGTAATAATGGTGCTTCTAATCGTGAAATATGAAAAAATTATAGTAGGTCCTTCCAAAATGATACATAGCCAGACGCTGATGTGATAATTTTTAATTAATTTTTAATTTTTTTCAAAAATTTTATTAAGTTTTCCTTTTCTTTTCTCTCTTCTTCTTCCTTGGATTGTCCTCATAGTGGCCGATGAGGGTTGCGGCGTTGTCCCGGCCTCGGCCAAGGCTGTTTACAAGGTGGCTTCGCTTAGATCTGGGGGAGGGCGGCCCTTGCCTTGCCGCGGGCGAAGGTGGCCTCACCTGAGGCTAGTGAGGTTGCCTTTGCCTAGATCTAGGCGAAGCTGCCTTGCTCATAGCCCTAGGCGAGGCCGGGTGAGAGTTGCGATCCTTGTCGGCCATTGCTAGGAAAGTCCAAGAAGGAAGAAGAGAGAAAAGAAAAGAAAAATAAAAACATTAATAAAAATTTTAGAAAAATAAAAAATCTATTAAAAATTGTCACCTTAGTGTCCGACCACTGGCTGGCACCACGTGCTTGTCAAAATTTAAGAATTATTTGAATCGAGGGTTCATGCTGTAAGACTTATCTGATCTTATCCATTGTTCCAATTTTTTTTTTCAAATAAATCATATCTAGGACAGTATTAAATATCTCATCGAAAACTTACAACAGCTTGCCAAACAAAGGCTAAGAGAAAAAAGGGCAAAAGAACGCTTCAAGTGTCATAACTTTAGCCAAAGGGACACTTAAGTGCCATAACTTACGAAATGTACACTTAAGTGCCACATTCGAAGAAAAACGGATCACTTGAGTGCCACTCCGGCCAAAACGCCAATGTGGCGTTTTTTTCGGCGAAGCGCGCCCAAAACGATGTCGTTTTGCACGCTGACGTAGCCAAAACGGCGTCGTTTTAGCCAAACGTGGTAATTTTTTTAAAAAAGTTATTAAATTAAATTTAAATTTAAATTTAGTTAAAATATTTAAAAATAATAATTTTAAAATTCAATTTAGTTAAAATATTTAAAAAAATTTTTAAAAAAATTTAACAAAATTAAAAAAAATTTAAAAAAAAAAAAGAATAGGGGGAGGTGGCTGAGAGCCCTTAGCCGCCATCGCCGCCGCCTCGCCGCTGCTAGGAAGGGCCGGCGACAGCAGGGGGAGGGTCGGCCGGGGTCGCCGGGCCCTGCCTAGGGGCCGGTGACCCCGATCAACCGGCGGCGAGGGCTTGTGAAACCTCGCCCAGATCCAGTGAGGGTCGCCGAGCCCTCGCCGCCGGTCGGCCGGGGTCGCCGACCCCTGGCTGGGCTCGGCGACCTCGACCGACCCTCCCCCTGCCGTCACCGGCCCTTCCCGGCGGCGATAGGGCAGCCCTCAGCCGCCTCCCCTCCTGTTGCCTTTTTTTTTTTTTAATTATTAATTTTTATTAATTTTTAAAGTTTTTTTTAAGTTTTTAATTATTTTTTTAATATTTTGACTAAATTTAATTTTAAAATTATTGTTTTTTAATAATTTAACTAAATTTAAATTTAAATTTAAATTAATTATTTATTGATTTTTTCCACGTCAGTCCAAAACGACACCGTTTTGGCCACGTCAGCGTGCAAAACGACGTAGTTTTGGGCGTGCTTCGCCGGAAAAACGCCACGTTGGCGTTTTGGCCGGAGTGGCACTCAAGTGATCACTTTTACTTCGATTTTGACACATAAATGTACATTTCGTAAGTTATGACACTTAATTGTTTCTTTGGCCAAAGTTGTGGCACTTGAGGGGTCCGCACGTCGAGAAAAAAGAGAAAGGGTATTATTGGCACGAATTGACTAAATTTGTACCAATATGAAAAGATTTAGTAATAAATCGATATTAATGTAATGCATTTAGAAATTTTTTGATACTTTTCCCCCAACAAAAAACAAAGGTGAGGACTTTCAAAATGGTGCACATACACACGAGAGTCTAGCAAATCTTCTCTACCACACAATTGATTATGGAAAATCTACTGTTACAGGTTTTGGAAATGGCATCGATATCTTGTCCGTCGCCGTTTCTCATTCATACGTCAGCTTTGCCTCGTCAATCTCATCTCCATCGATTTGCCTGATCAACTTATTCTCCGTCCCGACCCCCTCCGACCCCTACCTCGACCTCGTTCACTTTGGAGAAGCTAAGCACGCCTATAAGCAGGCAAAAGCATGAAGGAAAAGAGTTCCAAGTCGGAATAGCCAATTTCCAATTTAGTCCGTTCACGCAAAGCGCAAACCCCAGTCAGGAGGACAAAATGAGAGCAACCCACAGATTAACGCGCTTTCTCCTTCGAGGAGGCGAACGGGAGAGGCTTCCCACCCTCCCCACGCTGGGAGTATATATAAATACTCCCTCTCGACATCTCCTTTGCTTCAAAAACGAAAATGAGCGACATGTATGGGGATTGGGCCATGTTTGATAAAAACTCCGCCCATGATTCGGCTTCTGCTTTGGCGCCTCCGCAATGCTCCTCCTTTCTTCTTCGTCTTCTTTTACTTCTTTGACTTATTCATTTTTGTTGGCAATCTCGATGGAGCGGCTTCTCCTCACCGAGGGCTGGCAATGCTTTGGCGATGTCGCCGACTTTGTCTAGTTGATCACTGATCATCTTGAGGCCAAAGACAAGCCAAAGTTTAAAGAAGAAGAAGAGAAAGAAAAAAAAGGAATAAACTTATTTAAGAAATAAAAGAAAATGATTTGGATTAAAAATTTTGAGGGTGGTGCTAAGTGCAATTTATTTCAAGAATATAAATTTTGAACAGTTACTAAATACCTTCAAATGCGAGAAATTCATTTAGGGAATAGAAATCAAAAATCATTTTCAAAAATAGAATGATTACGAAATAGGCCCTTGACAACTACATAAAATTTTATTCTAGAAATTAAAAAAAAAAAAAAAGAACAAGAATGCGTTTGATACAACTCATAAATTTTTTTTGTGTTATAAAATTTCTTTTGATTTTTATTTTTTTAAGAATTTTATTTTTTCTTTTTCCTCTCTTCTTTCTTCTCCTCTAGTTGGTGGTAGTGGCGGCGAGCGGTAATCGGCTAGAGGAAGAAAAAGAAAAGAAAAGACTTATTTCTAAAAATTGTTCATGAGAACAAGAAGTTACTTTTTTCTACTTATTATTTTTGTTTCAAATCTATTCCCTAACTACTTTCCTAATTTGGGGAATATAAATTTTTATATTTCTTGTTTCTGTTTAAAATATATTCCCTAATTATGTTTCTATTTTAGTGAATAGAAAAATTAATTAATGTTACCAAATGGATTTTCATTCTTTTTCTATTTTGAAAATAAAGTATTGTTTGGTAACATTTATGTTTCTCTCAATTTCTGTTTTTTTTTTTGTTCCATAGAATAAAAAAAAAAGAATGGAAATCCGTTTGGAAACTTCAATTAATTTTTCTATTCATTGAAATAAAAAAAAAAGTGGTCGAGGAATATATTTGGAATAGAAATAAGAAGTAGAGAAAAGTAATTTCTTGTTCTCTAGAAAATATTTTACAAATAAGTTATTTTATTATTCTTTTTTCTTTTCTTAAAGGAAATAATGATATATCCATTGTGATTTCGATTGGATTCTTGTGGCTACTGTAATACTTGACAGGTACATTTTCGTCCATCAATCTCGATATCTCTAAAGTTTTCTAATTTAAGATTGCAAACTTAAAGGAAATGTGTGAACTGCTATAGAAAGGGACTTCCAATTTAAGTCTTGTCTTGTGATAATGGTGCTTGAGATTGTGATATTTAAAGAATGATCAGTAATTCTTTCCAAATTGAGAAATATTTCGCTTGGAAACATAGACAATGAAATACCTATATATTGAAATGAAATTGAACAAAAATAAATAAATTGAGTATAGCGCATTAGGAGTTGGAAGTGTGAATTTTATTGATCCCCGTCAAATCCTAGCTAGCAAGAAGGGCATTTTTCATGGTGTATCTAATTTGTAATATTGTTGTGACTAATGATATTGACTTAATCCTCAATGGAACAAGCAGAAAAACAAGTGCTAAATGTTCATCATTGAGGTCGCTTTAGAATTCAATCTGATTGTTCTTATGTAAAAGATTAGCCTCCTTGCTAGGTCGACCGAATGAAGTCAGCGCTCAATTATTAGACATGGGGAACAATACATGCATTGAAAGTGATACTCTTCAATATAACTCATAAAAATTTCACAAAACTTTGGGTAAACGAGACGACCTATTGAGGCCCATACTCAACTCCGACTATCCGATCCACTTGTATACATGATAAATGAATTTTTTTTAAACTATTACAATCCCTAATTTTAGAATTATCTCGTTTATTTTCATGACATGCGTCATCTTATTTGATCCTTTTAACACATTTGAATTATATTTATTTTAAAACGACACCCGCATTGCCATTATTTCAAAAAATATGATTTTGTCTATACGAGGCTATGATGAAACACTGCACGAGCAGTAGACTCCCAAGTTTTAGAAAGCTTGCCGCGGAGCGCGTGTTTAATTTGTAAAACGACACTCGAAATTCAATCGGGTTTCGCGTATTCTGCCCCGTGATTGTATCGGGCTGGGCCGGCCGTTGCTTGGTTCCAGTCGGGCCCACTACATGAGAAAAATTAACGGAACGGAAAAGATGAGAATAAAATATGGTCAACATGGGTAGAAGATTCAACATTTAAAAAAGTAACGGAGGTTTTCATTTCCATTAGAAATGGAATTAAGGAAATGGATGGGGAAACTCACGTTAGATAAATTAAAAAATTAGTGAAAAAGGTAAACTAGTTAACCAATGTTGCGTCAAAGTAATAGTTAGTAAAAAAAAATTGTGGCTTGTAGTAGTATTTGGAAGAAAAATTATTGGATTTTCAATATTGCAACGACAACTAACTGATTAGAAAAATGAAAAAATGAAAAATATCTTGATTAATTTGAATTTGAAATATTCAGTTAAAAGGAAATAATGCTACAGGGGAAAAAAAAAAGAGCAGGCGGCAATAGGAATGCGATGGAGCCATCGGGACTCTAAATTGCGGCTAGTTAAAAAAAAAAATTGCTGTGGAAAGAAAATATATTAACATGAAAACTAAATATTCACAGCGGAATGCAAATCTCGAGTTCCACAAAAAATGTACGTGAAAGTTTTGAAGACTCAACGACAATTTAGTAGTAAAGCTTGCAGCCAGGAATTAATCTAATAACTTAAGCAATGAAAATGAAAAAAAGCCCTGCTTTTGTCACGATCACAAAGTTCCCACAACCAAAGACTGTGTATGATTGAAAAAGACATTCCAAGATTGCCTAGGGTTTCCATTAGAGATTCTGGATTGTTCTAGGTATGGGCGAGACGGTAATTGCACTGAGAATCTAGAATTCTCTCAGCAAAAATGTTGGTAGATGGTAGGTTAGAAGGCACGATCTTGTCCGCCGGATTGAAAGACGATCAATGGTTGTAATTCGAGTACCACTAGTATAAAAAGGGGTGCCATCTCCCTCATTGTATCCATGAAACCATTTCATAATCAAAGTTTTATTAGCTCATTCACTCGCTTAGCTGGATTGTAGAGAAAGTAAATTTCTAGAGAAAGAAAATTTCTTTCTCTACAATCTAGCTAAGCGAGTGAGATCTAGCTAAGCGAGTGAGTGAATCAGCTTTAACCATCAATGCTATAGCTTTTTGCATCATTTAGCCTGTGAACTTAGTAGGAGCTTTTGCATCATTTAGCCAGTGAACTTAGCAGGAACTTTTGCATCATTTAGCCTGTGAACTTAGTAGGACTCGAGAGCAAATCAATGTTGGTCTCCCCATCCCATAGGCATTCACACCTCAATTCTAGTTTTTTTCACCATTATATAATGATTCGGATTAAATTACTTATTTTTGCCCAAATGTCCCACGGGTCATGCATTCGTGTTTTTAAATTTAAAAAAATGCCTCGATCACTAATATCCTCCATTTTTTTAAAAAATAATTTAAAAAGATGCATTGGATAAATGTTCATTGGGAAAAAAAAAAAAGAATGAGGAGTTTCAACCCAAATTAATGAAAAAGAGACAAAACAAATAAAAACAATGAGAACTGAACCGAAAATGCATGCTATGAACTCAACAATTAGTGCACGCCGATGGAACAGAATAGGATACAATAGAGAAATACGTGACAACATGCATAACCCATTTTTAGTTAAGTTCTCATTGTTTTTATTTTTTTCTCTTTTTTATTAATTTGGGTCAAAACTCCTCATTCTTTTTTTTTTCCGATGAACATTTATTCAATGCATCTTTTTAAATTATTTTAAAAAAATGGAGGATATTAGTAATCGGGGGCATCTTTTTTAAATTTAAAAACACGAATGCATGACCAGATGTTCTGTGGGACATTTGGGCAAAAATAAGTAATTTAATCCGAATCATTGTATAATGGTGAAAAAAACTAGAATTGAGGTGTGATGCCTATGGGATGGAGAGAACATGGAGGAGATCATGCAAAATTAATGAAGGATTGATTTGCACTCAAGTCAAGCTAATGGACCAAATGAATAATTATTATGAAATTTATTATTTGGAAAATGTATTTGGTATAGGTTATAATAATTCTTGTTTACTTAACTTTTTTTACGGCTGATAAATGTAGCTTAAAATAAAATATATTTCGAATGGAGGAAGGAGTTTCCAATTATATGACTAGTAAGCCAAAGTCCCTGCCGGTAGGTAATAATAATGGGAGGATGTAATAGCTTGAAAATTGAAATCAGAAAAAGGAGAAAAAAAGAAGAAGAAAAGAAGAAGAAGAAAAAAAGAGATAGTTATCGGCCAATACCTATAAGAAATTTTCTGAGTCGCATCACTTGCCGAAGCCCAAGGGAAATGGTATTTAGAAAACCAAAAACTATTATCCCCACAACTTTTTTTGGAATCTCAGACTAATCTGCCTTGAAATTGATTTACATCCTTGAAAATTGCGGACTTATATATCTGTACCAAACTGTGCAGCCCGTGCCAAGTGTCAGTGCATGTCAAAATTCATGTAGTCTGATACTTTCGTATGTATTCGGCTCGGTATGATTTAGAGGCTGATTATTTGCGCATGCCGTGAATGAAATAAAATCGGTTAAATGCGAGCTACAATTTGAGGTGGCGAGCATGTGGATCTCGGGCACGTGCTTTTGATATGGCTGTCCAAATATCTGTCAGAGAGAACAACTACCGATCGGAGAGTATTCGACGGTTTCCTTTTGATCACACCGACCGACGGTTGCTTCAATTTGCACATGAACACGTCTTGAAAGCCACCATGATGTTATGGAAGATGGGGTAATGCACCTCCGCTTTTACTTTCTTACGGAGAATTTAATTCATATCAGAATGCCAATGATAATCAATTATCATCACTTTTTTTTCTTAATAATTATGGTACCGGTTCTAGAATAAGATCCAGTCAATTGAAGCTTTTGTAGCCGCAGCGGCACAAAGTACATTCTCATTTTCAGGCAATAATTCTCTCTTCAATTTCATTTTGTGATTTATAGTGGAAGCAAATACGAGCTTTAACTTATTTAGCTTAAAAATTTATATTTTTGAACTCTATTCACATTAAAACCATATTATAAATGAACTCGAGCTTAAGCTTATTAAGCTCCAACTTTCTCTTGCATTTATAATCACACACGAGCATGCTATGTACTTTCTTAATTTCTGTAATTTATATATCCATAAAAAAAGTCAGAGAAATAAAAACATTTGATAGCTCACTGAGCATGTGGAGTTGAGTATGGTGAGCCTGAGCAACTCGAGTTTGACTCAACAGAATATTTGAGTAGCTCGTGCTCAACTAGAAATCAGGCTAGTCAATCTCAAGCAATCAAGGAAAAACACTGTCTAGTGACATTTTCCTTGCTGCTCAACCTTGTGGCAGCCATTGGGAAAATTCTGTCTACGAAATGTAGAGCGCTTCTACCTTAATGGTAGTTTCTTCTTCCAATATTTCCAGTCTTTACATAATATCTTGAAGCTCATCTAGCTAGTTATCTTCACCCAGAGTTGCGAATTTGCTAATCTCCCACTGGAACACTCCTCAATCTTCATCTGACCTAATCTTTCCATCCCTTGCTCCTACGCCATTTGCCCAACCTTTCTCTTGTTTTGCATGTCACAATCGGCTTGATTGACGGACGCCTTTTCTTTTGGCTTCCCCTTTTCCTTCTTGTCTGGTCACTGAAATGGGGATGGCGCTATGTTATCTATCTCTTAAGCTGCTGGGTCTTTTTTGCTAAGGGTTTCTACCAAGGTTTGTTCAGTCTCTGCTCCAAAATGGACCGCTCGATTGCTGATGATGAAGCTTGCCTAGTGGCCCTGTGCAATCGAATGGGTCGCTTGTGGTTGGAACGGCAAGTTGAGTTTTGGGACGAGGTAGCCCATAATGACAAAATTGAGGAATGTCAGTTAGTTTTGGTAGGTAAGATTCTCAACAATCCTTCAATTAACTTTCAGGCGTTCCAAAATACTATGAAATGGGCTTGGCGAACTGAACTAGTGGAAATCTCACAAGGTGAATCTAGTCTATACATAGTAAAGTTTAAATCTAAGGAAGTAAAATAGAGAGTTCTAGAGAATGGACCTTGGTTATTTGCCAGCCATCTAGTCATTTAAAGCCTTGGATAGCGAACACGCCGCTGCATTGCTATGACTTTAACACCTGCGCGTTTTGGGTCCAAGTTTTTGGTTTGCCACTGGAATGTTGCACTGAAACCATGATCAGTAAGGTTGCAGCTCATATAGGCAGTGTGACAGATGTGAAAATAAAGAATAAAGATGGTTCTACGCTTTGAACAGGGAGGGCTCCGGTAGAATTAAACCTTCAACAGTTGCTAAAAACAGGGCTTCGATTCAAGGTTGAAGGAAAGAATTTCTGGCTTGATTTTAGATATGAACGACTATCTCATTACTGCTATTCCTATGGTAAGCTTGGTCACTATGCCACGTACTGTAAATAATTTCCTTATGATTAGAGTAAAATGGATGGAAAAGATAGCTTTTTATATGGATCATGGCTTAGAGCAGAGGTCTGGGAACACAACCCTTTATGGCGTACCTTTTATGAAGTGAATCTACCCCAAGACGATGTTGATGAGATTATCCTGGAGACCCCTCAACCTCCTTCGGCAATCATCCCTGTTCCGGTTTCTAATCCCGCTGTACTTGAAATCCAAGTACAAAAAAATAAAGGTAAATAGACTATAGAGGCTTCGGTGTGTGATCAAATCATCATAGCTGCAACACCTATTAAGTGGCAACCTTTGGTGGAGGAATCGTCAACAAGTTTTACTGTTCAGGATAAACTTCCTGGCAATCTGCAACACACCACGGTTAACAACATTACAGTAGGTTCTATTTAGTCAAAGAAGGTTAAAAACTCACGCCTCAATGCAAGATTAGGCCCTATTAAGAAGGCAAAACGACTCATTAATCATGAAGTTCAAAATCAACTCTAAGATAAGCTTGATGAATCCACTTTACAGGAGACTCCCATCTTTGAGGCAGATGCTCTTGCATGTTGCGCCCTGGTGGTTGGCCCTAAAAAGCCACTAGGTGAACAATGAGAATAGTAATTTGGAACTATCAGGAGTTGGGCAACCCCTTGACAGTTCAAGCGCTTAGGGTCTCAGTGACCTAGGAAAGGCCCGATATTCTATTCTTGATGGAAACGAAAAATTAGGAACAGAAGCTCATCTACCTTCAAAGGAAACTCATATTCTCAGCAAGCTATATTGAAAATCTAGTAGGATTGGCAAGAGGTTTAGCACTCTTTTGGACTGATAGAGTGGCTTTGAAAGTGACTTCTCACTCTTCGGATATGCTTTACTCGATTTGTACTTATCTGGATTTTGGCATCACTATGTGTCTCACTTTTTGACATGCTCCAGCAAGTTATCATCTCCGACAAAACCTGTAGACAACATTAAGGCAAATGAGTAACTTCAACACCCAGCCTTGGCTATGCACAAGTGATTTTAACGAAGTATTGTATCCATGGGAGAAAGTAGGGAAGCGTCCTGTCGAGCCTCATCGCATGTATTCTTTCCATTATCTACTCAATGATTGTTATCTAATGGATTTGGGCAACAAAGGCTGCGCCTTTACATGGACTAATAACCGTAACGACGAAGACATATTAAGGAAAGATTAGATAGAATGCTTTGCACAAAGGAATGGAGATTAACTTACCCTCTTGCTGAAGTGTTGGCTTTACCAACCTTTGGATTTGATCACAACCCTCTTCTTTTGTATACTGAAGCAACATAAAGTTATAAAAACCAAAAATCTTTCTACTTTGAAGCTTATTAGCTACAAGATATGGAGTGTTGTTCAACAATTGCTGTTTCTTGAGCGTCTTATCAACTTGGAGAGGCGATGCTCCCCCAAAAGTTAAAAGCTGTCTCTACCGCTCTATCAAAATGGAGCCAATCCAAATTTAGCAATGCCAAACATCAGCTTCATTCCCTCAAGAATCAGCTTCAAGTTCTGGCAAATCAGCCTCATGGTCATTCTAATACAGTTGTGTTATTTGACCTGAAAGAGAAAATACACATGTTATGGCAGCATGAGGAAAAATTTTGGGCAATGCGATCCTGAGTTAATTGGCTTAGATGGGGGGACATGAACACAAAGTTTTTTCATGCCACCACAATTCAAAGAAGACAACACAGCAAGATCAACAAGCTGCAAGATGATCAACAAAATTGGGTACGCGACCCGAATCATCTCAAAGAGATGACCTTTAGTTTCTTCAGGAATTTATATATTTATGCGGGGTATAGAGACTATAGGCCAACGTTAACTAATTGCAAGCAAGTGGTGACAGTGGAGATAAATGATAATCTTATAGCAGAAGTTACCTGTGAGGAAGTCTAGACCGTGCTCTTCCAATTAGGAGAAACAAAAGCACCGGGTCCAGACGGGTTGAATGGTCAATTCTATCAAGCGCATTGGGACATATTACAAGAAGATATATTTTTATCCATGCAACAATTCTTTCAAACAAGGGTTTTGCTACCTAAGTACAATCGCACTTATATTTTTTTGATCCCAAAAGTCCCTCACCCAGAAAGATTGGACCAATACCGCCCTATCAGCCTTTGCAACTTTATTTATAAAGTGATTTTCAAGATCCTGGCCAATCATCTCAAACCCTGGCTACCAGAATTGATAGCACCGGAACAAAGTGCATTCGTTGGTGGTCGGCAAATCCAGGATAATATTATTGTGGTTTAGGAGGTACTCCATCAAATCAGAACAATGAAAAGGGAAAATAACTTTTAGGCTGTGCTTAAACTAGACATGCAAAAGGCTTATGATCGGGTTGAATGGGATTTCCTCATAGACTACCTCCTAAAGCTTGGATTCCATACCTAATGGGTTCCCTAGATCTTGCAATGCGTTACTACGGTTTCTTTCAGTGTTAAATTCAACATCGAATCTTTACCCTATTTTCATCCACCTAGAAGTTTGAGACAAGGTGACCCTTTATCACCGTACCCGTTCATCCTAATGGCTAATGTCTTAACAACTCTTATCAACAATGCAGTGGACATGGGAAATCTTAAGGTATTAAGCTAAACCGATGGTGTCCCACCCTATCTCTTTATTTTTCGTAGATATGCCATTTTTCTTCCTAGATGCGAAGATTATTGAATGTCAGAATTTAGCTAGCATCCCGAATCAAGACAAGCTATTAATAGGAAGAAATCAGGTATGTTTTTTAGTACTTATTATCCTATCAGCTTAAAGAGAATCTTGCCAAAGAACTTAGAGTCCTATATTGAACAAAACTAGCAAGTATCTTGGCATACCTTCAAATTGGGGGAAATCTAAACGAGAAATGTTTGCATGGATTATGGGTCGAGTAAATTCAAAGCTAGAAGGTTGGAAGGGAGAAGCTTATTTCAAAAGGAGGTAAGGAAGTCTTACTTAAAATGGTTGTGCAAACAATTCCTCAATATGCAATGTCAATCTTTAAAATCCCTTTTGCAATTTGTAAAACAATAGAATAGAAGATAGCTAGATTCTGGTGTCAATCAAATTACAGCAAGCGAGGCATACACTAGAAGAACTAGGAGTCTATTAAGAGCAGGAAAGACAAAGGGGTTTAGGATTTCGTGATCTTTTGGCATCAACAGAGCATTACTAGGGAAACAAGCTTGGCGATTGGTTCAACAACCTACTTCACTGTACAACAGAACACTTAAAGGTTGTACTTTCATTCTTAGGATTTCTGGCATGCCACTAAAGGTACTAGACTCTCTTGGGGTTGGCAGAGCATATTAATAGGTCGGGACTCTATTGCAAACAAGATATTATGGTCTGTTGGTGACTGAACAAAAATAAAAAATACGAGAGGATATATGGGTTTGCTAAGGGTGTAATTGGAGCCCTACTCCTAGAGATGAACCAAAAAAAGTTGCAGGCTTTATAATTCCAGAACATAATGCATGGAACACAACACTTTTGCGCCAGAGTTTTGATAATCAAACAACTGAAGAAATTCTATCTATCTCTATCCGACCTCAGTTCACGCAAGGCAGACTAATCTGGAGAGGAACGTAGAATGGGCATTTTACAGTGAAGAGTTGTTACAATAACATCAGAGCTCAGCAAAACAAGCAACATCAACAATCAGCCTCTTCATCTTTTCAGCCGCCTCGCAAATTATGGAATGCAATCTGGAAACTAAACACTATGCCTAAACTAAGATCATTCCTTTGGTCAGTCTGCAACAATGCACAGGCGACTAGAGAAAATTATACAAGCGACACATCTTATCAGACTCAACTTGCTGTATGTGTACTAATCAAGTACCCGAGACACCGTAACATCTTTTCTTGTTATGTCCATGGACACTAGATGTTTGGTTGCATTCAAAAATAGATATCAAGCATCATCCTACAGGGTGTGCATCGAATGTAAAGCTGGTTGGTTGATATTATTGACAAAAGAATGACTTACTAGATCTAGAAACAACTACGTCCATCCTCTGGCAGATCTGAAAGCCCAGAATAACTTCATATTCCATTAGTAGCGTGCCAACATCTAGCAGGTTGTGCAATCAGCAATAGCAGACGCCCAATCCAGTCGCCATTTCAATGTGATGATGCAAAGGCACGGATTAAAACAGAGAGTAACGAATCAGAGATGGCATCTACCAGACCATGGAGTCCTAAAAATCAACATAGATGCGGCTTACCAATCCCATTGCAGCGATGCCTTGGTGGCTTTGTGTGTGTAGAGACTCCTCCGGCATCTTGATTGATGGATTTGCGCGATCTGTCCCTACCTCCTCGGCCCTGCAAGCTGAGGTGATCGGCCTTAATCTCACCCTGCATTTTCTGATTCAGAGAAGGCGAGGACTGGATCAACTTGTTGTGGAATCCGATTGCTTGACCCTTGTGGATGCTCTCAACAACCCTGCCCTAACGCCATGGGAGCTCATATCCTCTTTGACGAAAATATGGAGTTGATGCTTCGGTGCCCTAATCTCCGAATCGCTCATTGCAATAGGGAAGCGAATTCTGTTGCGGATCGGACCGCGAAGGCCCATCGGCCTCTCTTCTTCCTCCTAATTGGGTGCTCCATCCTTCTCCTTTTTTGTAGGATCTTTTGTATTTCGAACTTATATCTAGTGTAACTTCAAAGCTAAGCGTTTAATATATGTGCTGTTTTAGACCAAAAATAAAAAATAAAAAATCTCAAGCAATCAATGGGTTGTGCCCTAATCATTAGCGGCCCGGTGATTGAATCATATCGAGTTTTACTTTCATTCAACATGATACACCATGTTGGATGAGGAAAGTCCAAAAATGCTTAGATTGATTAATGAAAAAATAAGCAGCTATGACTTAATATAATTATCATCATAATTGGGTGATACCGGGGACATTTAAGTATAGAAATGATAAAAATGTACAATAGTGCTTGTATTTACCTAAATGGGCTGAGGTTTGTGAGAGGAAATATGTTGAAATGAGAATGCGTAGACCATGGTTTTGGTTTGGGACAATTCATTTTCAGGTTGGGCATACCCTCCTTGAATCATGCAAAATAACAGTTCAATATCAAATCGAACAATTTCAGGTAAAAACTAAGTTTAACTAAATTATAGACTCCATGCTTCCATTAATCGATAAAAACATTGAAGTATTTTTATTGCTGGTGGCGCAAATGAACCTCGTCCATCAAGATTTTTATATCCAATATTTGCAAGTCCAGACGAGAGATTCTATTGTCCTAGTTTAATAATTTCTTATCAGATAGCATTTGAAAATCTAGTTTGTTATTTGTCATATTGTATCTCCATGTTCACTAAGCAACTTCTCCCCAGCGATGAAACCATTAAACGCTTGAATGCATCCTTGCGCGCCTGTTTATTGAGGAGGCCGAGAAATAGAGGGGTCCTGCCCGTGGATTCAAATGGATTTGTTCTTGGAGAAGAGTATTATGCTCTGCTTCGAAAGTAAACTTGTATTCGAATAGGTATTTTCCAATTCTTTATCATGCGAATTATAGGTATCGATCTCTCCTTTTCATCATGTTGCAGTGATAAAGGATGAGGTAATGATACCCTTTAATGTGGGTATCAGAAGTGTCCCTACTACCTCGAGATAGAGACAAGGAGCTTCAGTGAGAAGGCTTGAAGACGTGCTGAACCGTAGGATTCATTTGAGAATCTACCCGCCATATGATGCTACTGAGATTGAGCGCTCAGATTTTGAGTAACCTGAGTTTGATGACCATGTATGTGGGATTGATAATTGCTATGATGATAGATTGCTTCATTTAATCAGTATCGGATCAATAGAAATTGTGATTTCTGATAGACGACGGGATTGATAATGACTTATGTCTAAAAAATTTCACAAACAATGAAATATTTTTCGTTCATTCATTTTTATATATAATATGAGCAATTTTTCTCAATATAGTATTTTTCAAATCATTCATTTGATGAGAAATAAACATATATTATCATTTCATTTCTCTAATTAATATACTCTATTTCACTTTTCTTTAAATATATTAGTAAATGCAGGCATGTGTTCGAAATTGTTATTTGAAAAATAAAACAAATCAAGTCACTATGAAATACTTGAACTGTAAAATAATGGAAGCAAATTATTGATAAAACTATCCGATCCAAAAGAAATAGTATTTGAGGAAAATAGAGTATTTTTAAGATCTTAAAATTATGTGAGAATATTTTTTTAGGGTAAAAAAAATTGAAACGTTAATATTAAAAAAAAATCTGAGAGATAAAAAAGATTAGTAACTTGGCATTAATCCCATGGATATAAAATCTGAAAAATAAGTAACTGGTAATAATTGAGAAATAAAAAAAAAATCAATAATGCCGTTTTCTTTTAACTTCATCTTTCAAACTCAAACTAATCAAGAGCTTTTATATCTAAACCTTTCTCTGTAGAACTCCCATATAAATTACCGTACGTAATAATCAGTTGGTTATTGTTGCACTATGGAAGTTGTATTATTTTGTTCGCAGTATTATTGTAAGCTGACTTGTTTACAAATAATTAATCGGTTAGTAAGTTTTCTTTTTTCATGATTTTTAATCTTACATAAGTATTCCCATCCTTTCCCCTTTTTTTCTGGAAATTAAAATCTCTTTTACTTTTTAAGAAGTCAAAACTTATAATCCCTCTGAACTTTTTTAGGTCCCCTTTCAGTCTATTCTTTTTTCCTTACTCCCGCAGTGCAAAAGGTAAATGGAATGGCATGCCGTGCCTGTACTGTAGTGGGCCTTGTTGGCCCAATAAAACCATGATCGGCCCGGTCTGGCCCGATGCAATCACGGGCAAAATATGCAAAACATGATTTAATTTCAGGCGTTTCTACAAAATAAAACGTCTGCTATTTTCTCGTCGACATTTCACTTACCGATATAAGTTTGTGAGAAGCTCTAAACACGCACCACTATAGTTCCTCTTGCAAATGTATAATCCTCTACTCGAGTGCAAACAGTTTCTGTTTTTTTTTTTTTTTAATTTTCCTACATCCATCATCATTACCATTCTTTTTTTCGAATATCGTTCTCACATTTTGGAATATTGAGACGTGCCTATTTCCAAAGCTTGGACTATATGCCAAATTAGAAGAAAAAAATTCTATTGATTATCACGCTTCTATCTACCTATTTAATCTTATAAAATACTAATTGCCATTGCCCCTTCCGGTCTTTTGGACTTTACTTAGACAAAAGTTCACCGGAGTGCAAGCATAGTCGTAAAATCTCAAGTGTTAGGTGACTAAATCAAAAGTTTGGGTAGAGGCAAGTGATATGACTCGAAATTTTCCTTTAAGTATTGCCAATTGCTATCTTTTCTTTTTCCTTTTTTTTTTTTCTCCAGATGTCAACTTTTAAGCTTTTCCATCGTCTTCGTCTTCGTCTTCGTCTTCTAATTACTCACTTGCGAGGGTGTTTGGTTTATAAGTCATTAGTACAAGCTCCTTCCTCCATTCGACAAATATTTTATCTGAAGCTAAGTTCATCGGCCGTTAGATAATTTAACTAAAGAACTTCATAAAACCTATATGACATGCTTTTTTTTTCCCCAAAAAGTATCAGGAAAAAAATTATCTACCTCTGTTGAAAATATTAATCAAATTTCTTTGGAAATTTTAACCAAATTTTGAACATTATGTATTATCTCTATCTAGTGTTTGATCACCTAAGTTCTTAGCCAAATGGAATTCTGAGATGCAATGCAAATTCTATGTGAATTGCTAGGGCAAAAATACAATAAAGTTAAAGAGTGAATGGAAAAAGGGACAACTGATGATGACGATTCTGCAAAAGTTGATCAAGAGCCGCTCATGTGTGCCTTCATGTCATACAATTTTGTTTATATACTCGTTTACACCATCTAGGATTATTATCATAGTAACAAATTAAAACGTAGGTTCATAAGTTTACCTAACCTCTAACCCTTCAAATTATGATTATTAAAGTTCCAACACTTTTCAAACTTATAATAGAAGCTTTATAGTCTTTGGCAAGTTAAATCTTTCCTGTTTCACAAAATCATTTTACAAACTTGAAAGAGAAAAGAAAATCCATTGCTGAACCAGTCGCCAAGTATCCAAAGAGTTCCTTATTTTAAATAAATAAAAAAAATGTTGCAAGGGAAAAAGGAGAAAATGAAAAAAAGAAGAAAAGAAGAAGAGAAGATAGAGAGAGAGTGGTCTTCTGTTACAATCATGTATTGTATCAACAGAAATTTGTTTCGTACATAAAGTCAATTTAAATAATGTGGTCTTGAAGAAAATTGATACAAAGAAATAGAAAAAAAAAAGCGGATGCTTGAATCGTGGTAACATGCTTTCATCTATGGTGTTGTTAGACTCCTATTTCCTAATCATTGTTGAAATCAATTTCTAGTGTCATCTAGAATATCTCTAAGGGTGATGTGGGAAATGTATACTATTGTAGAGTATTTTTGTAATTAAAGCAAGAAGTAGGTAGATGGGAAGATTGAATTTTCACCATTAGATTAAGGAAAGACGTAGGATTGTAATTAGAGAAGTACTTGTATATTTATATGGGTCCGCTCTCCTCATTTGTATCATCTCGGTAATAGAATTCTAGTGCTTCTCTCGAAGAGTTTCTCTCTTGTGATGAGAAAGGCTGACTTGAGAATAAATTTCTAAGGCTCACACCAAAAGTCCTTATCAATCGCTCTTAAATTGGAAAAGCTTGGGAAAACATTGAAGCAAACAATTGAAACTACGCGAGAGCATGAAAAGTGTGGAATGCTATCTCGGAAAAGATATATCACAATAGTTTTAACACATGCATGAACAGAGGCTACCTCGTCAAAGAAGATCTATCGTGTAAAGTGATAATAACATCAGTAATCGACTTGTAACCCCATAAATATGCAAATTGTCAGGAAGAGGAAGAAGACAAACATGAAGCTACGCTCGGAGAATATTAAGACAAAAAAGAGATGTAGAGTACTACCTTAGAAAAGATACCTTAAGGTTTTAACGTACATGCTGGAACATATCTTGCTGGAGAAAATTTGAACAAAAAAAAAGATGTAGAACTTTCTTGGGGATGATATTTTGAAGCTTTAACACATGGTCGAACAAATTATATACCTCGTTGGGAAAAGATTCAAATAAAAAATATATCTATGTTGGAGAAAATATTTTACAGTTTTTATATAGATACCTCGTCGAAAAAGGTTTGAGTAAAAGAAAATTGAAGAATGCAACCTTGGCGTTCTTCCCTTTGGTCGTATGCACCTGTTTTGAATGATGTGCCATGATTATGTGTTTTTGTTTTGTCCCGTTTGCAATCATTCTTGTCTTTTTTGCAATTTAATTTCCGCTTTTAGTTCTTGTCTTGAAGTCACTTTGTCTTCTTCCTCTTCTTCCTCCCAATGATCTACATTGGATTGACTATGCAACTGTGGGTTTTGATAATGCATTTTGTGGTAAACTTACTATCTATTAGTTTGACAACCAAAAATTTCAAATTGGTACATCTATAACAAACTTATTATCCGTTAATTTCCTTTAATTTTACCATAAAAAAATCTCAAATTGGTGCATTTGTGACAAACTTACTATCTCTTAGTTTCTATTAAATTTTACTATCAAATTATTAAGTTAGAGAATATATGACAATTGATGAGTGTATACTAGTTTGTAGTATACTAGTTTGTAGTTCTTCGTAATATTAATTTAATTTAATAGAAATTAATGAATGGTAAATTTATCACATATGTATCAATTTGAGGTTTTTTGTGATATTAACTCTTTTAATTATTCATTTCTTGAATGAGTTATAATATTTCTAGACCTTCTAAATGCTTTCGAATGTGTGCTCAGGAAAATATATTTAGTTAATATGCTAGGCTAGTGAGTAAGATTTTATTTTTCATTTATTTTTTGAAGTTCTGTTCTGATTTACTATAAAATCATAACTCACTTTTATGTTTTCACCTATTAAATGCAAGTATAAATAGTGATTTTGTTCCTTGCATGATAATATTCAACGAGTACATTTAAAATATCCTATATACTCTTGAAATTGGCAATTTGCCATGTAGTGACTCTTTAGTGTGGGGGCTTATTTTAAATTTCAAAACCTTTGTCTGTCTTGCACTCTCCTATTTCCACATCACTCGGTGTATAAAAAAGTTACTTCCTTATTCTCGAGAACAACTCTAAAATCAAGCCAAATCATATTCTTTTTTTTTTCTCTCTTTTCTTTCTTTCTTTTCCTTTTCTTTTCTTGTTGACACCTAAATTTTGGTGACCCATTTATTCATTTATCACATTAAAAAATTAGGGATTAATTTTAATCCCTAAAAAAAATTAGTTAATTAATTAATTGCATAGCATATAGATTTAGGTGCATTTATTTTTTAATTTGCATTTACATTGGGTCGGTGACAAATGGGTTTGATTTAGTGGTTCTAAGTCCTAATTTGGTAGGTCGGACTAAGCCCACAAAGCAAGTAAATTGGTCCGATACCGTTTTCTTTTAATGACAAAAATTACCTAAATGGAGATTTGAAATGATATTACGATGGATTTTTGGAATTTAAGAAAATTGAGTTGCAATCTTATGTTTAGGCAATAAAATCAGGAGATGTGGAAAAAAAAAAAAAAAAGAAGTAATATTACGTGCGAAAAAGAAATCTTCGGAGATGTTGATTTGAAAAGGAAATTAAAACCCTAATCTTCAGTTTATAAAAAGGTTTTTCGCTTAGGGTTTCGGAGGAGTCCACACAATAGAAAGATACGGCCACATTGGGGGTTTTTCTCTCGAGTTTTCTAGGTAAAAAATTAAAGACAAAAGAGACTTCGTTTCTTGGGTTTTTAGGGAGTTTTCGAGGTCGACAATTTAGGAATAGAAGAGAAGTGTTCGTTCTCTGGGGAAAAGGGAAAAAGTCAGCAAGGAATTTTCCTTCTACTGAAAAGTGCTGCAGAAAGTACAACAGCAAGAGGGAGAAGACGTGAGAAGACCGAGGAAATAAGAAAAAAGAAGGAAAAGCTATTGTGCTTCTTCTTCGGTCGTTGCTCGCTGCCCAACCCGCTGTGCCTTTGAAGTCGCCAAGCCCCCCTGCGCCGACCGAGTCCTGCGTGCCTATCCGCTTGTCTCCCATGTCGGTCGCCGCCCAGCAGCTGAAGTCCGGTCCTTGCTCCACCGCGCCGACGCCAACACCCCTCCGCAGCAGATCTCGAACCTACCTTTGCTTGCTGCAACGTCCTCAGCCCGTCGGTCTGCAACCCCCAACGATAGCTCCACCTCGCTGGATGCAAATTTGCGCAACCCCAAGATATCCATAACTAGAACAAGAACATGCATAATTGAGTACAAAGATTAACGCACCTGTTTTGAGATCCATCGTTCTTTAAAGATGAAGTAGAAAATGGATTATCCACGCATTAAGGGGATTACCCACACATCAAGTTTTTCTCCTCTATTGCTCTGTGTATCACTAGCTCAATGAGGCAGCCCCCCTCACATTTAGCGTTAGGTAAACGCTCCTTAGGTGAGGATAAATGTGAGAATTAGGGTTAGAAGAGAGACTTGAGCACTATTTATAGAATTTTCAGCCCGGCCCCCTCATTACGGGCCAAGCTCAACTCAGCTCACACTAGCTAGCCTCATATTAGACTAAGGCCCTGTTTGGCAACCATCCAAACAGTGTCTGATTCTGATTTTTTGTTCCCAGAATCAGTTTGGGAACAGAATCGCGTTTGGTAAATTTTTTGTCCAAAACTGATTCTGGGAACAAATTTACTCCCAGAATCAGTTTTGGACAAGAATTCAGAATAAAAAAAAAAAGTTGATTCTCCGTCCGAGAATAAAAAAAGAGAATCAAAAGTGCCGAATCAAATTTTTTTTTATTTCTATATTTTATTTTTATTTCTTCCTAGTATGAAATATATATTTGTTGTATATAGAATACATATTTAATTTTATGTTATAATTTAGTATTTTTATTTATTACATATTGTAGGGATATTAGTATAGTTTATACTATGGTTTATTATTTACTATATAATAAAAATTGATTAGTTAATATTTTTATTACTTAGTATAAAAATATAATTAATCAGTGAATGGTTTATGAAAATTCAATATCAAATTTATTTTAATCTAAAAAGATAATTAAAAAAGAATTGGAATAGAAATTTTATATAGTTACCAAACGCGTTTCTATTCTTTTTCTATTCCAGAATCAGAAATTTTATCTATTACTAAACGCGTTTTTTTACTCAAAATCAGTTCCCGGGAACAGAATCAGAAATAATCATTTCTGGTCAGAATCAGTTCCCGGGAACAGAATCGTTACCAAACGCGCCCTAATTAAGAAATCTTCTATCTCACCTTAGATCAACCATGTTTTACGGTAACTGTAAAAACAGTAAATTATAATATCAATTAATGTAGTCTACATTAGGAAAAATTTTACAGGGATGGGGGGACTTTCACGTGAAGCGGCACGTCGAGATGATCAAGGGAGCCATGTCGGTATTTGAGCATGTCGAGTAGTGTTTGTTTTCCGATTCGCTTGAGATAAGGGACTACCTAAAAGCGATCGAGCACTTGAGCTCCATCCGACTCGAATTCAAGGATGTCGAAATGCTTTTGTCCAAGCGAGAAGAGAATGTGCGGCTAAACTTGGTCAGCTTCGGTTACTGCGTGCACTGGCTCTAAGTGCCGGTAAGAAACTATGTACGTTTGGGCGCTGCTTACGTGCTTCAGGAAATCGTGAGAAAAGACTCCGTAGAGGAGAGAGAATATAATAAAGCACATGTAGAGGCTAGCATGCAGGCTAGACGAGAGAAAGAAAATTATTATTATTATTTTTCATTTTTGCAAAAACTTCTATCTTGAAGAGTGCGGAGAGTAGCATGCAGATTGGCTAGAAGAGAGAGAAGCTGTCCCCATAGCTCCACGTGGGTCCATATGGTGTCTCATGATTGGTCCGGAGCCAGTGCTCTAGGACCATGCATTTAGGTTTGAATTCGCGAGCCCCATAGACTTTATGGGGAATTATATCAAAAAGGAAGAAGACTTCTTGTTGTCAGACATCTTCCATCTAACAAAGCAAAGCGAAACACAGGGCAAAAGGCAACCCATGGCCTGTGAGCAAAGTTCGGAGGGAGAGAGGGAGGGAACCACGATGGTTCACGCATTTTCTGTTCGAGACTTACACGTTTTCTAGTTTGAGACTAGGAGAGGCGAAACCAGTCTAGGGAGTTCCCGCTCTCCACCACGTTTAAGGAGTATATATACCCCTCTCCCTCAAATTTCCTCTCGCCTTCTTCGCCCTCGTTTTTGTCTAAAGTATTCATCCGCTATGAGTGATCGGGAGAAATCTGATGATGAGTCTACTAGGGTTAGAAGAGAGACTTGAGCATTATTTATAGAATTTTCAGCCAAGCCCCCTCATTACGGGCCAAGCTCAACTCAGCCCACACTAGCCAGCCCCATATTAGACTAATTAAGAAACCTTCTATCTTACCTTAGACCAACCATGTTTTACGGTAACCGTAAAAATAGTAAATCACAATATCAATTAATGTAGTTCATATTAGAAAAACTCTTACAGGGATAGGGGGACTTTCACGTGAAGTGACACGTCGAGATGACCAAGCAAGCCATGTCGGTTGTTGAGCACGTTGAGCAGTGTTTGTTTCCCGATTTGTTCGAGATCAGGGACTACCTAAAAGCGATTGAGCACTTGAGCTCCATGCGACTCGGATTCAAGGATGTTGAAATGCTTTTGTCTAGGCCAGAAGAGAATGTGCAACTAAACTTGGTCGGCTTCGATTACTGCGTGCACCGGCTCTAAGTGCCGGTAAGTAACTATGTATGTTTGAGCGCTGCTTATGTGTTTCAGGAAATCGCAAGGAAAGGCTCTGCGGAGGAGAGAGAATATAATAAAGCACCCGTAGAGGCTAGCATGCAGGCTAGAAGAGAGAAAGGAAATTATTATTATTCTTTTTCTTTTTTGCAAAAACTTTCATCTTGGAGAGTGCAAAGAGTAGCATGCAGACTGGCTAGAAGAGGGAGAAGCCGGCCCCACAACTCCACGTTGGTCCATATGGCGCCTCATGATTGGTCCAGAGCCAGTGCTCTGGGACCATGCTTTTTGGTTCCAATTCGCGGGCCCCATAGACTTTATGGGGAATTATAACAAAAAGGAAGAAGATTTCTCGTTGCCGGACATCTTCCATCTAGCAAAGCAAAGCGAAACACAGGGCAAGCGGTAACCCACGGCTTGCGAGTAGAGTTCAGAGGGAGAGAGAGAGGGAACCACAATGGTTCACGCTAGGGGTGTCAAGACCCGAACGGAAAACCGAACCGAACCGCGAACCAAACCGAATCGAAAAATTTGATTTTTTCGGTTCGGTTCGGTTTTCATCAAAAACCGAAATTTTTTTATCATATTGGTTTTTATTGGTTAACCGAACTGAAAACTGAACCACAAAGGCACGAACTGATAAAATCAATCTAATTCGATTCTCTCCCGGCTCCGGTCTCTCAGTCCTCTCGTGTCTCTTGGTTTTTATCGGTTCTCATCTGAGTTCTCTCAACGGCAACAGCGACGGCGACGGCGACGACGACGGCGATGGCGATCGATTGAGGGACAAAGCCCCTTTCTTCTGCAAGTCTCTCCTTCGTCCCTCTTCCTTCTGCGACGACGATGGCAACAGAGCATGTCCTGCGCGCGCTCTACTCTGGACTGAGGGGCCGCCATCTTCACTTTGCCAGCTATACACCTCCAGTTCGTGACTCATCCTCTCATCCGACGCTTCTAGCTCTTCGATTCGCCTCACCGACTTGGCAATCTCGGCGTTCTTGGAGCAGATCAGGCACTCCGGCACCGGGACGAGGAACGCTGTCTCTGGGACAACCTCGTGCTCGGGGAGCTTGAGCTTGACGTGCCACGGCGGCTTCGGCGATTTCTGGAAGCCCACTGCCATCTTCACTTTGCCGGCTACCATCGGAGGGAGATTCTAGAGCTTGAGTTTCCAAACGACGGTTGTAATTACTTGGGGCATTCGAGGGAGATTAGGAATGCGGGTGGGGGTTCCGCTTTCTATCAGAATCCTAAGGCTAGGCTTGATCTGGTCCTGAAAGATGTCAAGGTGGGTCTCTTAGGTCTCTTGAATTCGTGGTTTTCTCTCTTAATGTCTGCAAATCTTAGTGTTCCGCTTTCTACAGAATCTGAGGTTGGGATTAGAGGGTATGGAAGAAAGGGGTGAGTTTGTGTTTGAGGTTAGTGTAAATGTGCAGCATTTGAGATGTGAGTGTTGCTGCTGTATAAGACTCAGGTTAATTTGAGGTTGGGATTACAGGGTGTGAAAGAAAGGGGTGAATTTTTGTTTGAGGTTAGTGTAAAGGTGCAGTATTTGAGGTGCGAGTGTTCTGCTGGATTAGATTCAGTTTAATCTGAGGCCACTTCTAATCCTCTCTCCACCCTCTCCCTCTATCTGTCTCTCTCTCATGGGTAGTTCGAAACAGAATTATAAGCTAATAGCCACAGAGCATGATTTAATTGATTCTAAATGGAGCACTTGTAGCTAATGGCCTCTCAACTAGTCAATTGTATTGCAAGTTCGCTACCTGTAGTGCAAGGTTGTATTTCTAATTGAGGAAGAACTTAATGCTAAAACCGACTCTTTCAGCCTAGTGTATTTCGATCTATTAGGGACTTTATTTTAGGAGATCTTACTGGGGTAGCTGCAGGTCCCTGCTTATTTTGTAATTTAGAGATCATGGGGTGTTGTTTATATCCTTCTGAGATCCTTTTACATGTTCAATCTATTAGGTGCTCTGTGGTGTTTGAGCAATGCATTGCTGGGTGAGAGGCACTGTTCACCAAGAGTTTAGATTACTAATTTCCTTGCTCCTTTTGCCACTCATATTCCCTATAGAAATATGCTGAAATAGCTCTAAACAATTTCAAATGTTCTTCTGACTATGCCCAGCATTAACTACATACAAAACTTTTGTAGTAAACTAACCTAGTGCAAGAAGCTTTTAGTTTAGTTGTTGTCGATGGTGTCGTTCATGAGTATAGTCCAGTCTCTGTTTGGTTTCTTTCGTGGTGAATATGAACTGATATGGGTTATATTTTTTTGCAATGGACCTTCCATCCTTCTATTTTGAAGAACAAAAAAATCTACACTGTTCTTGTCTAGTGTAGGGTCTTAGCTTTTCTTGTTGTAAGTGTTGTTTTCATTTAAATTGTCTCATTTACAGCAGCGTGCGCATTTTTTGGATTGGAAGAGTGATCGGGATATCTAATAGGAAAGATCAAGCTGTTAGTTCTTATTGCATTGCTAGTCTTAAACCTTATTTTTATTTTTCGACAAATAATGCAGGCTTCTCAAATTCTTTGGATCATCACATTTTATTCTACAGCTTCCAAGTCCCAATTATCAGTGCCGTGAGGTAGAGTCTCTCATTTTTTTTTTATAGAAGTTTGTTCTGGCCATTCACAAATATTTGTCATCTTTTTGTTATTTTGAGTCTTAAGGAATCAAGGAATCATTTACTTTGTTTCAGTTGGAGTGCAAGGAATCATATTCGCAAAGCCAAATATACAATGAGCGAATCTTTAATAAGTGAATCTAGCGGTACAAATAGAAGGAGACTGAGATCTGTTGAATGGGAACACTTTAAAAGGATAGAAAATAGCCAAGATAAAGCCGAATGTCTATATTGTGGGGCTGTTATTGGTTGTTCTACTACTCAAGGGACTAGTGGGATGCATAATCATTTAGGTAGATGTAAGAATTATCCATATGCGAATGTGGAGAAAAGGAAAAGAAGTGCCTCGAATGAATTTGTTGGGGTTGGTAGTTCTATTTCAGCTGGTCCTTGGAAATTTGATCAAGATGTTAGTCGAAAAGATCTAGCGGCGATGTTTATTATTGGTGAACTACCCTTTAAGTTTGTGGACCTAGAGGCATTTCGAAGATTGTTGAGTAGAATCCAACCAAAGTTTTTCATCCTTTCAAGAAACACGTTAAGGGAGGACTGTTACAAGTTATACTTGAAGGAAAAAAGTAAATTGAAAAAAATATTTTTCCGATACTTCTCCAAGGGTTTGTCTTACGACTGACATGTGGACTTCATGTCAAAATCTAAGTTACATGTCTTACTGCTCACTTTATAGACGCTAATTGGAAGTTGCAAAAGAAAATTTTGAATTTTTGTCAAATCCCAGGACATTCGGCTAAGATTAGAGGAAAAGGGGTTGAGAAATGCTTAACTAGTTGGGGGATCAAAGTCATTTTTTCCAATCACTGTTGATAATGCTAGCTCCAATGACTCAGGAGTTCAATACTTGAAGAAAAGGCTTAACTCTTGGAATGCTTTGATATTATCATGTGAGTTACTTCATGTGAGATGTTGTGCTCATATCTTTAGTTTGATTGTGAGAGAAGGTTTGAAAGATATAGATCATTCCATTGTTAGAATACACTCAGTTGTA
The DNA here is from genome assembly GCF_046630445.1 of Rutidosis leptorrhynchoides. Classification (NCBI taxonomy): domain Eukaryota; kingdom Viridiplantae; phylum Streptophyta; class Magnoliopsida; order Asterales; family Asteraceae; genus Rutidosis; species Rutidosis leptorrhynchoides. The sequence continues at coordinate 55,144 of NW_027266440.1, read as the reverse complement.
CGTTATCTGAGATCTTCTCCTTCGAGATTGCAATGGTTTAAGGAGTGTATTTTGCTGGAAAATATTGATTCCCATAATATTGTATGTTTGGATGTGGAGACTTGATGGAATTCAACATATCTGATGTTAGAAGTGGCTTTGAAGTTTTGAAATGCTTTTATCTCATTAGATATTCAGGACATAAAATTTGCTGAAGAGCTTTTCAAGGTGAGAGGGTTGCCTACCGATGATGATTGGGATTATGCCCGTTGATTTCTTCCTTTCTTGAAGTTGTTCTATGATGCAACTTTAAAAGTATCGGGCTCTTCTTATGTCACTTGCAATGATATGGCAAAAGATGTCTATGCGATTTATATGATGATTGATAGATATTGTGGGGATGAGGATAGGAGTTTGCAAGAAGTAGCCAAGAGAATGAAGATCAAATTCAATAAATATTTTGGCAATGCGAACAACATAAATCTCACATGGTTCATTGCATGTATACTTGACCCTCAACATAAGATGGAGTATGTGAAATGGATTATTAATCAAGTATATGAAGGCAATTGGGCAGAAACTTTGCGAGATAGTGACAAAATCTCTGGCATTATTGTTTGAGCAATATCGCACCGGTACATGCCCCCAAAACAACGTGAGATTAAAGGGGACAAGGACAGTGAACGTTTCAATGTCTCCTGTGGTTGGTGCAGACATTATGACTGCGATGTATCTTAGCCAAACGGGACAAGAATATGTGGAAGAAAAATCTGAATTAGATCAGTATTTGGAAGAATGACGTGAACGGTATAGTTCCACCTTTGATATTTTAAATTGGTGGAAAGTCAATTCTTCCAGATATCCTATCTTATCTTCCATTGCTCGAGATATTTTGGTCGTGCCCATCTCCACCGTAGCATTAGAGTCTGCATTCAGCACCGGAGGTCGAGTACTTGATGTATTTCGTAGCTCCTTAACCCCAATCATGGTAGAGGCTCTTATATGTACTCAAGATTGGCTACGATCCGCACCACTTTCACAAACGATCGAGGAGGACTTAGAAGAACTTGAAAATTTCGAGTCAGGTGAGAAAAAAATAACCATGGAATATTTGTATCTTTAAATATTACAATTAATATTTCAATTCTCATTTTTATTGTGAATTTAATGCAGAGTTGTCATCTACGACCATGGACCTGAATTCAATAGCAATTTCTCTTGATGATTGACAAACTTAGATGTAAGAGTTATCCATATTTATATATTTCAATATTACAATTGATTATTCAATTCTCATTTTCATTGTGAATTTAATGCAAAGTTGTACCCGGCTCAGGAATTTGGTCAATTTTTCAGCAGCTATGTTATGTATGCATGCTAACATGTTGAATTGCTATTTAATCACTTTTGAGTAGGGAGTTGTCATCTCAAAGCAGAAAAGGCAGGATGATGAAATGTGGAAGTTTATGAGACCTCATCGATTCTAAGGGACAACTAGAAGATTTTCTAAGTAGTTGATGCTTCCTTTGTTGCTTGTATTGTTTTGGCATTCTCATAAATACTTTCGTTCTGCTAGCCCTTTTCCCTACTTTGCCAATTTAAGTGATCAATTTGCCTCTCTGAATCCCTTTCAGGCACTAGTAGATACTCAACATACACAACAGATCAGCAAATCTCAATTGTCATTTGCTCTCCACATTTCTAAAGCTGTGCGGTAAAGAAAGTAGTGCAGGCGATTCACTAGCAGGTGTGCTCATTGTTTAATCACACTTGTTGAGCTTGTCGTAGTCTCTCCTCACTGAGATCTCTGAGTGTGGTCAAGTTATGACATTCGAAGAGGCATTTACATAGAAATCTGTATGTCGTTTGGCGGAAATGCACCTCTTTATACATATTTGTGCTAGCATATGCTTCTTTGTATCTTTGTATGACCCTGGTGGTGGTTGACTTTTGATCACAATAGAACTAATATTGTGGGGAAATTATGCACAACGGATGATGATTCAGATTCTCAACAATATTTCCTCTCTGGCCCCATTCAGCTATTCCCTAGTTATCAATGTTTACTTATCACATCTCCACGTTGTTCTCGTTCTTTTGATTGGTGTTTTATTACCAAGAATGGGATGTGTGCCTTTCCAGCATGGGATATGTCCTGCTCCATACAAACTATGCTATGTCATGAACGAGTTTGTGATTGTATAAAAAAAATGTCATGTACCTGCATCCGCTGCTCACTTATTTGAACGTGTGTTATCCAAGACACGGTGCAGATGTAAAAACAAAACATTAGAGTCTAAATGGTTCCTAGTAGCTGTACTCTGATTTGTCAGTTGGTCTTAATTTTAGAAGTGTGATCTTTTAGTTTTCTCAATGAGTTACATTGTTAGTAGCTGGTTATCCGATCTGCGTCTAGGCGAAGTGATTCAACTGGTATATAGTTAATATGCCGGTCCATTTCAAATGGTTATCATTCAAGTTCTTCTTCAGGGGATATGACTTGAAAAATGGACGATACAATTAGTGCCAGAACAAGATATCAAAGAGTAACAACTAAGTTCTAACCTAGAACCAACAATTTGCGACGTCATGGGAGTCGACTTTTAAACCCTCATTGCTATATATTGCAATATCTCAGCATCCTAATCTGGCATATTATGAAGTACTGATGCTGACTGAATGAACAAGATTGGAATGTTCGATGTATATTGCAATATCTCAGCATTGAAATACAGGGAAAGGAGAAGGGGACGATTCTCTGGTGATTGGTTTGAGTTAAAATGTTTGGTTCGATCATCTTTTGAGAAACTAGGAAGCACACTTTAAGAAAGCAATAAAAACAGATAGAAAAATGGATGCTGTTAACCATTTCTAGTAGCATTGCGACATTGTATCATTGAAGAACTTCACAATAACAAAGCAGTAATGTACCAACATTATCATTGTAACATTCTTCAAAGGGGCTTTTTTTGGGATCAAGATTCTTTGGAGCATCGGATAAAGGGATTAATCTAATAATTTTTTAAGGAGCATATACAGAAGGTAAGCTGTCCGCTCGTCCGAACTGAAATTTCTGAAAGCTAAAAAAAAAAAAAAAAAAATCGAAAACCAAAAATCGAAAGCTAAAAACCGAAAAACCAAACCGAACCGGAACCGAACTGAAATTTCGATTCGGTTCGTATTCGGTTCGGTTCGGTTTCGGTTTGGTTTCGGAAAATTTTTTAAACGGTTCGGTTCAGTTCGGTTTTCAAAAAAATCGAACCGTTTACACCCCTAGTTCACGCATTTTCTGTTCGAGACTCACTCATTTTCTAGTTTGAGACTAGAAGAGGTGAAGCCAGTCTGGGGAGTTCCCGCTCTCCACCACGTCCGAGGAGTATATGTACCCCTCTCCCTCAAATTTCCTCTCGCCTTCTTCACCCTCGTTTTTGTCTGAAGTATTCATCCGCTATGAGTGATCGGGAGAAATCTGATGATGAGTCTTGTCGCGACCTATTTTCTAAGTGCACCACCTAAAACTAAGTTAATGGACTACTAAGTCTTTAAACTTAGTTCGGGCTCTCCCAAGTCCATATCAATTCGCGACTTAAGATTTAAATATTTAACATGCAAGAGGATATTAACTAAGAGTCGTCACTAATTGGTTTATGGTAGGTCGATTAGACACATAAGTAAAATAACGAGAGAATTATTTTACTTCTACGAACCAGAGACTAAGGGTACGGGGACTTGGTTACATTAGAATGCTTTATTGCCCTTTCGGTACCATTTCTTTTTTAATTTTCAAAAGTGTTTTTTGGAGGTAGCTGATTTATTTAACATAAATTACTATCATGCAAATGTGGTGACCACACGAGTGCTAATCAATTATTAAAAAATTCAAATAAAAATAATAAATAAATTGCATCACACAAAGCAAACAATCATTTTTTGGATTTTCTTAAAAATTAGAATTCTTTTATGAAAATGCATTTTAAAACTAAATGACTTAATCTTATTAATATGCAAATTTTAATTAAATGGGCCTATTATGCAAACTAATTATTATGCACCTCATGACCTAACTTCACTAATTAACAAGTTTTGATTAAATAATCCTATTATGCAAACTAGTTAACATGCACCTAGTATTTTGGATTTTTTTTATTGAAATTCAGAATTTATAAAGATCCTAATTAATCTATCTAAAAAGGGATAATTTTCTCATTTATTATAGGGATTAATTTAACTTAAACCCTATCCTATCTTAGAAAACTATTTTTTTGGAAAAATGAGATAATTAGAATATGTGAACATTATCTAGAACCCTAAAAAAAATATTTAGGCTCAACCCTAACTTATTCCTAAAAATGTAATCCTAAGAAAATTCCAATTTACTAAACCTACAATGTCTGATTTACTTAACGTATATGCTCATGCAAAATTTTGATTTTTTTGATTTTTTGATGATTTTTAGTTTTTTTAAAGATAAATAATTATTAAATAAGTATTATATCTAAACTATCAACAAAAATAAATTATTAAAATAATAAAAAAATAACCTGTTGTCTTACGGGTCAAATTAGCGATTATCTTAACCATAATTATCACGACAAAAAGATTAAAATAATTAAAAATCTGATTCGAAATTTTACGGATCAAATTAATAATATAATGATTTAACAATTAAAATTCTACCAAAAAGCACTAAAATTAGTATAATTAAAAAAATAATCCGATGTCTCTCGGATTAAATTAATAATTATATTAATTCCGGACAAAATCCTAGCGGATAATGCCTACAAAATTTATTGACATCAAATATTACAACTTAAATAGATAAACTAAAATGAGATAAAATAAAACAAAATAAATAAAAAGAAAAAAACTAAACCACCTAAAGAAAGAGGGCTTGCTGCAGCGTTGATGGGCGCCGGAAAGACGGTGGCCGGCGTCGGGACTCCGGCGGGAGCTGGCGGACGGCGACAGTGAGGGGCTTGAGCTTGGAGTAGCGGCGGAGGCGGAGCTGGACCGCGGGTCGCTGGGTGGCGACGTCGGCAGCGGTGCGGGGCTCGGCTGGCGTCGGGGCGTCGTGGACTGCTGGGCGGCGACGGCGTCGAGCTCCGGCGCAGGGGTGCGTCGAATCGGGCGGCACTCTGGCGCGGTGACAAGCGAGCAGGAGGCAACGGCGTTGGGTCGTCTGGCAGAGGACAGCAGCAGCGCCTCGAGCTACTGGGCGGTGGTGAGCGGAGACACGGCAAGGGCTCGGTGCGGGGGTTTCGCGGGCTACTGCGAATCGTGGTAGCGGCGATGGCGCCGAGTGCTGGGCTGAGGCGCGCGGTGCGGTGGCGCACGGATGTCAGTGTCCAGGAGGGTGGCACGGAAGTGATTGCTATGGCAGCGATCGACGGATCACAGGGGGCGCGGCGTCCAAGCAGAAGTGGCGCGGGCGCTCGGACGGAGGCGGTGCGGTGGCGCGGCGAGGTCAGGAGCGGCGAGCTTCGGAGCTCCGGCGTCGGGCTGGGCAACAGCAGGTCGCGGGTAAAGAGGCACGGCGGCGATGGGAGACGCGTGCGGCAGGTGCAAAGGAGGAAGATGAACAAAAACTTTATTTTGCTTCCTTTTTTTTTCTCTCCCTCTTTTGCCTATTCGTACGTCTACTCTCTGCACTCACGTCTCTTTCACTCTCTCTTTTTGACTTTTCCCTCTCTCTGCTCACTCCCTTTGCCGCCGTTGGTTTCTTTCTTCTCTGCAAATGGTCAGAAAAAAAAAGAAAAGAAATGACTCCGCCTTTTGACTTTGTACGGTGGAGAAGGGGGGCTCCTTTTTCCTTTTCTTTTTACCGTCTCTGTTGCGCGAGTTCTTTCTCACGATTTTTTGGTCTTCCTTGCACGAATTTTCTCTCGCACGAATTCTTTTGAATTTTTCTGGTCGTCTGAAAAAATTTTCTGAATTCGCTCCCCCGATTTCTTGCACCCCCTATTTCTCACGAACCGTAGCCCTTTTATAATGAAAACCTCTATTGATCTTTAGAAAGTTGTGAATTGCGGGAATTACAGAATTTCAGCTCCGATTTGTCATCGCAAATTTACATTTCAGTTTTTCACTCACGTTACCAAAAACGCATCTAGGTTCGTTTTGATTTTTGCAAATAGCTCACCTGATGAGTATAATTTTTGATACTTTCCTTTTGATTTATCAATCTGATTATTATGCTCACCGATTTTAGGTTTGGCTTCCATTTTATTAAAATCCTTGCCCTTTGTTCGCCTGATTTTTCAATTGTTTCTACATTTATCAAAATTTGAATACTCATCAGAATTTCAAACTTCCATGTATAATCAATCAAATCAATCTTCCCCATTTTTATTTTTTCTTTTCAAAATGCAATTTTATTTTTCCAAAATTAGGTGTCAACAAGTCTGTCAGGGTTAAAAGATAGACTTGAGCACTATTTATAAAATTTTCAGCTAAGCCCTCTCATTACGGGCTAAGCTCAACTCGGCTCACATTAGCCAACCTCATATTAGACTAATTAAGAAACATTCTATCTCACCTTAGACTAACCATGTTTTACGGTAACCGTAAAAGCAATAAATTACAATATCAATTAATGTAATCCACATTAGGAAAACCCTTATAGGGATGGGGAGACTTTCACGTGAAGCGGCACATCGAGATGACCAAGCGAGCCATGTCGGTTGTTGAGCACGTCGAACGGTGTTTGTTTTTCGATTCACTTGAGATCAGGGACTACCTAAAAGCGATCGAGCACTTGAGCTCCATGCGACTCGAATTCAAGGATGTCGAAATGCTTCTGTCTAGGTTAGAAGAAAATGTGTGGCTAAACTTGGTCAGCTTCGATTACTGTATGCATTGACTCTAAGTGCCAATAAGGAACTATGTATGTTTGGGCGCTGCTTACATGCTTCAAGAAATCGCGAGGAAAGGCTCTGCAGAGGAGAGATAATATAATAAAGCACTCGTAGAGGCTAGCATGTAGGCTAGAAGAGAGAAAGAAAATTATTATTATTATTTTTCTTTTTTGCAAAAACTTCCATCTTGGAGAGTGCAGAGAGTAGCATGCAGACTGGCTAGAAGAGGGAGAAGCTGGCCCCACAGCTCCACGTGGGTCCATATGGCGCTTCATGATTGGTCCGGAGCTAGTGCTCAGGACCATGCATTTTGGTTCGAATTCACGGGCCCCATAGACTTTATAGATGGGTTGCCGCCTTACCGATGTAATTTCAATACTCGTTAGGAAGGTAGCAAATAACTTCCCGATTACGATTTGCGTTGGAATTCGATTTCTTTCTTCTCTTAACTATAGTTAAAACACATGCAAGTGCAAAGTCTTGTAATTTAGGAAAAATATCTTTAAGAAGACGCGAAACTTTGAATATCCTACCTGAGAAAAATCTTAGCTACTCTTATCTCTCTACATAACAAATCAAATCGAATCAAAATGGTTTGAAACTCAAGTTTCTTCCAATCAACTTCATAAATAATCGATGACAGTTTATGGTGGTAGATTATCATATTGAGAAATAATATGTAATTCAAAAGTAGAATGAATCTCTAAATCTTCAAAATATAATCCCCAAATCTCCAACACTTCCGAATTTAAATGAGAATCTTTCTTATCTTTGGCAAGTTAAATCTTCCTTATTTTTTTTTCAATTAATCCCCCTGAATTGGCTTTTATGGAAAAGGTGAAAAAGGAAAGGGAATATAAAAAAGAAAGAAAAATAAAAAAGTGAACCTAGATTTTACACATTTGCGTCTTTGCTTAGCTAGCTACGCTAGGCATATATTGGTATGGACTGTCATATGATCTCGGTTATCCATGTCAAAATACGTAGAAATTCTCGCATTCCATATAGAAATTATGTAAATCGAATGAACTAGTATTAATTAAATGCAGGTTACAATTTGAAGTGGCAATTTACTTGAGATTTTATATGGATATTTGAAATAATAACTATCCCCAACCGGAATAGTTTCACCTAGAGCAACCAAGATTATCAATTTAATGCATGTTTATTTACCATTCTATTCTCAGGAATCATTTATAATTAGAAATTATTTTTTCTAATGTTGTTCCTTGAAGGAATTTCTGGGTATTTGAAAATGTCTTCTTTTTCTAATGTTGTTCCTTGAAGGAATTTCTGAGTATTTGAAAATGTCTTCTTCTTCCTCCTCCTTTAGCTGGCGACTGGCAAGAGGTTGAAGAAGAAGAAGAAGAAGAAGAAGAAGGAAAGACTTTGATTATGGAGTTGATCTCGAAACAAATAAATAAAAATAGTTACTATTTAACCGATTACCAAACAAGGCATTATTCTCCGCTGCTATTAGGGGGACACTAGGTAATAGATAGTAGACATGCCAAGGACTCAAAAGAGCATAAAAAATTAGATACCCAATTTGAAAAAATCGGCTTTTTACAATAGCACAAATAGATGGGCATCAATTGCAAGTGGGAATAGGCGTATTTTTCTTTGTTCAAAATAATAGCTGCATTAAATAAAAGAAAATAAAAATAAATAGTATTTTTGGTGGAGTTGAGACAATCTCGATGGAGAGACAAAATAATAATAAATGAAAAGGCTAAGTTTCAAATAACTTATAATTCTACAGGAAATAAATTGAATTAAATGAAAATTAAGGATAAACGAATGTTAAAAGAAACAGTAACCACGAGCGGTAAAATGATAAATCGATCATATATAAAAGATATATCCATTGTGATTTTGATTGGATGCTTGTGGTTACTGTAATACTTTATAGGTACATTTTTGTCCATCAATCTCAATATTGCCAAATTTTTCTAATTTAAGATTGCAAACTTAAAGGAAATGCGTGAACTGTTATAGAAAGGGACTTCCAATTTAAGTCTTGTGTTGTGATGAGGGTGCTTGAGATTGTGATATATAAAGAATGATAAGCAATTCTTTCCAAATTGAGAAATATTTCACTTGGGAACATAGACAATGAAATCCCTTTATATTGAAACGAAATCAAACAAGAAAGAATATATTGAGTATAGGGCATTAGGAGTCAGAAGTGTGAATTTTATTGATCTGCATCAATCCTAGCTAGCAACAAGGGCATTTTTCATGGTATATCTAATTTGTAATATTGTCATGACTAGTGATAAATACTTAATACTTAATGGAATAAACGGAAAAACAAGTGTCGATTGTTCATCATTCAAGTCGTTTTAGAATTCAATTTGATTGGTATTATGTAAAATATTAACCTCCTTGCTAGGTTGATTGAATGAAGTTAGCGTTCAATTATAAGACATGAGGAACAAGACATACGTTGAAAGCCATGCTTCTCAATATACCTCTTAAAAATTTCACCAAATTTTGGGTTAACGAGACGCTCTATCGAAACCATACTCAACTCTGACAATCCGATCCACTTGTACACATAATAAATGATTTTTTTTTAGACTACCACAATCTCTAATTTTAGAACTATCTCATTTATTTTCATGACATGTGTCATCTTATTAAATCTTTTTAATACGTTTGAATTGATTTTATTTTAAAACGATGTTGTGATTATTTCAGAAACGCGATTTTGTAGATACGAGGCTATGATGAAACACTGCACGAGTAGACTCCCAAGTTTTAAAACCCTTGCCGTGGAGCACGTGTTTATTTTGTCAAAAAAACACCATGAAATTCGACCGGGTTTTGTATAGTTTTCCCCGTGATTGTATCCGGCTAGGCCGGCCATTGCTTCTGTCGGGTTGGCCCACTAAGAGAAAGGAATGGAACGGAAAAGATGACAGTAAAATGTGATCAACGTGGGTAGAAGTCTCAACATCCAAAAAAGCAATGGAGCTTTTCATTTCCATATTTAAAAAAAGAAAAAAGAAAAAGAGAGAGAATTAAGGAAATGGATGGGAAAACTCATGTTAGATCAATTGAAAAATTATTGAAAAAAGTAAACGAATTAACCAATGTTGCCTTAAAGCGTTTGTTAGTAAAAAATTGTAGCTTATAATAGTATCTCTAACAAAAATAGTGTTATTTTCGATAATGCAATGACAACTAACTGATTAGAAAAGTTAAAAATATAAATTATCTTGATTAATTTGAATATGAAATATGCAGGTAAAAGGAAATTATCTATTGAAAAAAAAACAGGCGGCAATAGGAATTCAATGGAGCCATCGGGACTCTTAACTTTAGTTATTAAACTTAGCAATGAGTTCCTAAAAATCGTTGGTGGACAGTAAATAAAATTACCACGAAAATTAAATATTCACAACCGAATGAAAATTTCGATTTCCACCAAAAAAAAAAATTATGTTTTTTTTTTTATCGAAACAAAATATTTATTTTAGATCTAAGTGAAAGCTTTGAAAACTTGAGGGCAATCTAGTGATAAAGCTTGAAGCCAGATTCAGCCTTAACATTAAATATATAAATAAATAAATAAATAAATAAATAAATATATATATATATATATATATATATATATCTCCACTAATTAAAATTTGAGCAATAGCAATGGAAAAGCACACAATTTGCTGTGGAAAACATAAAATAATGTTTGCAATAAATGTTTAAGATTTTGTATCCAAGGCGAGAAACCAAAGCCAATAGACATTTTCTAATAATAAAAATGTTAAATGCACGAGAATGATTGTCAACAAACTAATACTAGAAAAAATATCTATTCAAATGTTTTTCCGTGAGATAATATCTTATTCAGTAGTACTAATTTACGTCTTGGACGGGAAATGATACTTTATTCTTTTAGCTCCTCTGTAACTTGAATTTGAGTATCCATCCATTCTTTGTAAGTTCAAATCATTAAAGAGCAACACACCAAAAAAAGGAAAAAAAAAAACACATATCACACTTTACTTAGTTATTATCATGTTAAAATGCTCTTTTTGTATAATTCAAACTAACAAAGGAAACAGACCAAAAAAGATTTAAAAAAAATATTAAAATGAATGACTGCAAGTAAAAGCTCACTTTTTAAATTGACTCCTTTAATTATCATTAATGAAATGATTGAAGTGTTTTTATTCTTGGTGGCAGATATGGACCATGTCCACCCGTGAAAATAATGTAAAAGAGCCACGTCATAATATTATTCGAAAGAGAGAAATTTGAAAGGCAAAATAGAACAAAGAAAATGAAGGTATTCAAAAGCCATTTGTTGTTAAAGTCGAAGGCTTTAGAAACGTGGTGACAATTTCTGTCCCATTTATCATCATCAAGCTATGTATAATTGTTCGGATTTTTAGTTGAGATAGAATTAGATATGATAGGATATAAAATCTAGGGATTTTATTGTATTTGTTCGATAAATCGCAATAATGAAGTTAGATAATTTTATATCATATTGTGTTCATTATTTGATATGAACAACATATCAATATAAATGAGCATAAAAATTGCATAAATAGAGATGGTAAAATCTCCTCAAATTCTTGCCTACTTGATATTTATCTGCTTATTTTTTCATTATTTTCCCTCTTTTTTAAATTCCTTTTTCCCCTTTTATCATTCTCTAATAAAAAATTATTAAATAGTAAACTATACTAATATACATAAAATATGTAATAATCAATACTAAATCTATATTTATATGTATTGAATTTATATTATGTCGTAGAAAAAAATTAAATATATAAATAAAAATATAAATAAATAAAAATGAAATCGTTGTGATTTTTTTATTTGACAAATTTTATATTAGAATTTGATTATTATTTTAATTTTATTAAGTAAAGATCTTTTTTTTTAGAAAAATAACTTTTATACCATAAATAGTGGAAAGTCTATCAACAATTATTCCATCTACCTATGATGATAGTTAGGGGCGTGCAAAAGAATTGAAAACCACTTGGACTGCCAGGAACCGAATCGAACCGCCCAAGAATCTATGGTTCCTAAGGGAATCAATTTAGTTCTTATTTCCAATTTATTGAAACTAGTGGATATCAGTCCAATTCCCAGTTCTAGGTGGATCGATATCCACCGATTCCAAGTGTTGAACCATCTATCTGGACTAGGCTGATAATACATATAACGTACATTTAATTTTAATAAAAAAAATGAAAATTCTAAATCCCTAAGCTACATATTATTTTGTTTATGTTAGATAAATTATAATAAGTTTGGTGAGTGTACTTTCTTGCTTAACATTTATTAACATACTAATATTGTTGGTTCAGTGGCTTTAACTGAAATGTCTTTGATGAGGTGATTTCAATGTGTAATTATTTATTGCATATTACAGTGTTAACATGTGAAACTTGATGGAACTGGTTTTATAGACCCATTCGAGAATCAGACGGGATCGTCTATTTAGTTTCTAGGTGGATCCATGAAATTAATGGGCGGTTTTTAGTTTTAATTTTCCGGAACCGATTCTTAATGGACGGTTCTCGAATTTAGGGCGGGGGGATGGCATTGCAATTTTTGGGTCAAGAATCAGGCCACCCGGCAAGTTGGCAATGGCAAAAGCGATGCGCCCCTACCATTGGCCCCTTAAAAGCGAGAAAGGACACTCAAAGAAGCGGGGAAGGGGTGCTCAGTTTGATAGAGAAGAAGCGGAGAGAGAACCGAGAAGCCAGTGGCTCGCTCGAATAACCCTCGGCCTTCATTTGAAGCCAATTCACCCATCATAGTTCCTCACAGTGAGCTCCCGAATCAGGTAACCCAGAAAAGCCTCGCTTCTCCCTTGCTTATAGAGTTTGAGAACTTCGAACTAAACTGACGAGATTTGGGGTAGACCATGCAAAAAACGAACTAATTTGTTGCCAATAATATTGATTTTGAGTTTAATATGCTGGGTTTAGGTTGTAAATGATGTTAAGTCCGAACCTGGAAGTGGTATTCCAAATGACCTATCAAGCATTTGACAAAATGCTTGAATTAAGTGCTGAATTCTAGTTCATAAAATCGATACTTAAAATATTTGTTTTGTGCTCAATTTGCTCTAATACTGTTGCATCATCACTAAGCGTGGATTTTTCTTTGATTTTGCGGAATATCGTTTCTCATTGCCGGGAAAATCCATACCCTCGCCAGAGGAGCGTGCGGTTAGAGGCTAGCATAGCTAGTCCTTTCTTTTGTCTCGGTGTGCATATATATGTGTCTAATTCGTTCGATGGCCGTTGTGTTGAAATATGTGTGCTTGGTGTGTTGTTAACGTCGCTAGGCGATGGCCGGAGAGATGACTGGTGGTTGACCTGGTGATGTGGTAAGGTCGGATGTCTGACTTTGGAGCGGTTGAGATTCGGCGTGGGTTGGTGCGGTGAAGGTCCCAGTGTGGAGAGTGCCGATGGGGAGGCTTCGGTGATGCCGTGGTCTCAGTGAAAAGGACCGGCACGAAGAACACGACGACTACTCCGTTGGGCTCGTTTAGTTTTAATTAGGCTTAATAGGCTTTGGGCTTAAATAGGTTTAACGAGCTTTGCTGGGGGTTGGTAAATTGGGGCTGGTTTTAGCTTTAGAAGTGCTTAGGCTGAGCTTAGCGAGATGGGCTTTGGGCATTCAATTTCAATTAAAATAAGCTCATGGGTTTTCTTTTGGAAATGGGCTAGTTTTAAGCAAGCCCAATCGTGTCCTTGGCCCAAGCACTAGAGTCCAACTTCAGACCCTATTTTCTGAATATTTTTTTTATTTAAAATTAATAATAAAAACTCGTAAAATTTTAAAAAATTTCCAAAAGCTTTAAAAATATTAGAAAATAATTAGAAATTAGATTTGAACAAGTTTCGCTAGATATTTAGTGTGAATTTTAGTTTAGAACTAATTTGACATAAAAAAAATGAGAAAATGCTCAAATAAAAAAAATGAACCCAAAATTAAATAAGCCCTTAGGGCTTTTATAATAGGCTTTTTGAATGCTTTCCCTTTTTAGAGACATTGTTAAAGGTTTGCATTTATTAATCAATCACACTCGAGCATGCTATGTACTTTTATTATTTGCTGTTCAAGGTTTGCATTTATAATCAATCACACCTGACTTTTATTATCTGCTGTTCAAGGTCTACGTATTTGATTTCACTTTTGAAACATAGCCAATTTATTATCCATGTTTTGTTGTGCATATGTATCTCTCATGTGGACGATAGGCAAAAAATAAAATAAAAATGGGCTAGTTTTTTTCCATGGGTATCAATTAAAGCTAATAAAACATATCGTTAGCACATCAAACTCGGACATGGAGATCTGCCAGGTGAAACAGAGTCCTCTTTGTCACTAGGTAGTGTCCATACAGAACTCATATTCAATAATAGGAATTCCAATCAGAGATACGATGCCATAACTTAAAACTTCAAAATCGACAAGAAATTTTAACTACCCGAATCATATGATGTCTTTGGATCGTAAGAAAACTGAATAGCTGATAAATGAAAGATAATTATGTCACCAGAATATCGATTCTCCCTCTGCGACGGGGAGGAAAGATAATAATTCTTGTCCGCATACTAGGCAGTTGGCCATCCTCTTCGTGCGATAGCATTCAAAATGGTACGTGTGTCCACAACTCATATAAGCCCTTTCCTCTGTTCGTTTGCACTCATCCTGCAAGACATCCCACCCACAAGAGTAGCCAAATAAATAGATTTTGTCAACCCGACTAGCTTCACAAAGTAATAACGAAGGGGGTCACGAACCGAGCAAATAGCACAAATCATCGGTTCTCCGACATTCTCTGCAGACTCATCGTCCTCCCTTGTCCCCTTCTCCATTCGCTCTTTAACTTTGTTATACTTACGGCCGATGAACTCGTGTACAACCTACAATCGCATCTTTACTTCCGTCATAGTTATCTCCTTAAATACCGCATAAAATCTATCTCTACTATCATCCACTGCTTGGAATTCCTTTGGCTAAAAGATTAATTAAGTTTATACAGGATAAGAATTTATACAACCCATCGCTGGATTTAAATGATACAGAGTTTAATCACTAAAAGAATTTAAAAATAAAAATAAAAGAATGCATGAGCTAGAACGTGAAAGTAGAAATAATCACAGCAACTCGTTTAATTTCTCCCCTTATGAGAAGTAGGAGGAGATCTATGGATAGATGGAGTACGTGGATAAAAATAAAATAACAAAAAGGGATCAAACAAGTGAAAGTATAAACAAAAATTGAGATAACTAATCATTAACAAATACGTTTAAAAAAAATTCGTACTTAGAATCGTCAGAGACCTATGGAACTTCAGTACTTTTTAATCAGAAGTAGCTGTAGAAAAAAAGAAGAAGTCGTGACAATGATAGGACCAGGGAAATATTACATGGTAAGGGACTTCTCGAAGCTTTGGAATCACGCATTGATGAAGCTTTACTATCGTGTCAAGCAAGTAATGAGTTACCACGTATTCCATCGGCAATGGCTTTATCTGCGGTGGCCATGGCTTTCTCTGCAACAACAAAGATGACACGCTAACCCTAGTTTGCAGAACTTATAAGGGACTAAAAAGCACACGATCCGAATAGCATGGTGCGACCGCCGCCCGCACATTAGCGCGCGCGTCCGGATGCCTCTTGAGGCGATGTCCCGACACCGCACTCTTGTAACGTGGACAATTAGTGTGAGTAAAAGACGGCGCAGAGTTTATTCAAAGAGCTTGCTACCTCCTGGAGTTCAAGTAGTGATGCAAGATTCTCCCTCCGATGAGTTACCGTCATTGAGATCCTCCAATACTGATTGTGATATTTGGTCTCTGACCTCCTCCTTCTTCTTCTTCTTTCCAAAGTCCAACGACCGTCTCTTCATTATAGTGAATTGATTTTATAGATGGGTTGCCGCCTTGCCGATGTAATTTCGATACTTATCAGGAAGGTATCAAATAGCTTCCCCATTACGATTTGCGTTGGGATTCGATTTTCTTTCTTTTCTTAACTATAGATAGAATACATGCATGTCCAAAGTCTCGCAATTTAGGAAAAATATCTTAAAGAAGACCTGAAACTTTGAATATCCTATCTGACAAAAATCTTAGCTACTCTTATCTCTCTACATAATATAGCAAATCAAATCAAAATGGTTTGAATCTCAAGTTTCTTCCGATCAACTTTATAAATAATCCATGATGGTTTATGGTGGTAGATTATCATATTGAGAAATAATATGTAATTCAAAAGTAGAATGAATCTCTAAATCTTCAAAATATAATCCCCAAATCTCCGACACATCCGAATTTAAATTAGAATCTTTCTTATATTTGGCAAGTTAAATCTTCCTTTATTTTTTTTCAATTAATCCCCCTGAATTGGCTTTTATGGAAAAGGTGAAAAAGGAAAGGGAAGATAAAAAAGAAAGAAAAATAAAAAAGTGAACCTAGATTTTACACATTTGCGTCTTTGCTTAGCTAGCTACGCCAGGCATATATTGGCATGAACTGTCATATGATCTCGGTTATCCATGTCAAAATACGTAGAGATTCTCGAATTCCATATAGAAAATATGTAAATCGAATGAACTAGTATTGATTAAATGCAGGTTACAATTTGAAGTGGCAATTTACTTGAGATTTTATATGGCTATTTCAAATAATAACTATCCCCAACCGGAACAGTTTCATGTAGAGCAACCAAGATTATCAATTTAATGCATGTTTAGTAACCATTCTATTTTTGGGAATCATTTATAATCAGAAATTGTTTTTTCTAATGTTGTTCCATGAAGGAATTTCTGAGTATTTGAAAACGTTTGGTAATTGTCCAAAATTTCTATTCCTAAAATAGAAATATGTTTGATATGACTCTCAAATTCTTTTATGATTTATAATTTTTTATAATTTATTTTAAAAATATTATATATATATATATATATTTTTTTTTTTTTCCTTTTCTTGTTCTTGTTCTTCTTCTTCCTTTAGCTAGCGACTGGCAAGAGGTTGAAGAAGAAGAAGAAGAAGAAGAAAGGAAAATAACAAAATGAAAAAAAAAAAGAAAAAAGAAAAAGGAAAGACTTTGACTATGGAGTTGTTCTAGAAACAAATAGATAAAAATAGTTACTATTTAACCGATTACCAAACAAGGCATTATTCTGTGCTGCTATTAGGGGGACACTAGATAATAGATAGTAGACATGCCAAGGACTCAAAAGAGCATAAAAAATTAGATACCCAATTTGAAAAAATCGGCTTTTTACAATAGCACAAATAGATGGGCATCAATTGCAAGTGGGAATAGGTATATTTTTATTTGTTCAAAAGAATAGCTGTATTAAAAAGAAGAAAATAAAAATAAATAGTATTTTTGGTGGAGTTTGAGACAATCTCGATGGAGAAACAAAATAATAATAAATGAAAAGGCTAAGTTTCAAATAACTTATAATTCTACAGGAAAAAAAATTGAATTAAATGAAAATTAAGAATAAACGAATGTTAAAAGAAACAATAACCACATGAGCGGTAAAATGATAAATCGATCACATATAAAAGATATATCCATTGTGATTTAGATTGGATGCTTTGTGGTTACTGTAATACTTGACAGGTACATTTTCGTCCATCAATCTCGATATTGCTAAAGTTTTCTAATTTAAGATTGCAAACTTAAAGGAAATGCGTGAACTGTTATAGAAAGGGACTTCCAATTTAAGTCTTGTCTTGTGATAAGGGTGCTTGAGATTGTGATATATAAAGAATGATAAGCAATTCTTTCCAAATTGAGAAATATTTCACTTGGAAACATAGACAATGAAATCCTTATATATTGAAACGAAATCGAACAAGAAGAAATAAATTGAGTATAGTGCATTAGGAGTTGGAAGTGTGAATTTTATTGATCTGCATCAATCCTAGCTAGCAGCATGGGCATTTTTCATGGTGTATCTAATTTGTAATATTGTCATGACTAGTGATAAATACTTAATACTTAATGGAATAAACGGAAAAACAAGTGTCAATTGTTCATCATTCAGGTCGCTTTAGAATTCAATCTGATTGGTCTTATGTAAAATATTAACCTCCTTGCTAGGTTGATTGAATGAAGTTAGCGTTCAATTATAAAACATGGGGAACAAGACACATTGAAAGCCATGCTTCTCAATGTACCTCATAAAAATTTCGCCAAATTTTGGGTTAACGAGACGCTCTATTGAAATCATACTCAACTCCGACTATCCGATCCACTTGTACACATAATAAATGATTTTTTTTAAACTACCACAATCTCTAATTTTATAACTATCTTGTTTTTTTTTATGATGCGTGTTGTCTTATTAAATCCTTTTAATATGTTTGAATTGATTTTATTTTAAAACTATGTTGTGATTATTCAGAAACGCGATTTTGTCGATACAAGGCTATGATGAAACACTGCACGAGTAGACTCCCAAGTTTTTAAAACCCTTGCCGTGGAGCACGTGTTTATTTTGTCCAAAAACACTATGAAATTCGACCGGGTTTTTTGTATGTTTTGCCCCGTGATGTATCCGGCTAGGCCGGCCGTTGCTTCTGTCGGGTTGGCCCACTAAGAGAAAGGAATGGAACGGAAAAGACGAGAGTAAAATGTGATCAACGTGGGTAGAACTGTAGAAGTCTCAACATCCAAAAAAGCAATGGAGCTTTTCATTTCCATATTTAAAAAGGAAAAAGAAAAGAGAATTAAGGAAATGGATGGGAAAACTCATGTTAGATAAATTGAAAAATTATTGAAAAAAGTAAACGAATTAACCAATGTTGCCTTAAAGCGTTTTGTTAGTAAAAAATTGTAGCTTATAATAGTATCTCAAACAAAAATAGTGTTATTTTCGATAATGCAACGACAACTAACTAATTATTATTGTTATTATTATTATTATTATTATTATTATTATTATTTTTTGTCAGTCCTACTCTATTCCTACTCTACACTCACCTTCAGACTTTTACCCCGCCTCTTGCAAGGCATGGGAGTCGAAACCTACTCTTGAAACTTACGCGTTCTCATCCCATCCCCTCATGAGAATGTGGGATGTGAACCCCTCACCTCCCCCTTCCATGTAGGAAGGGTAGGCACTGGAGCGAATCCCAGTAGTTAACTAACTGATTAGAAAAGTTAAAAATATAAAATATCTTGATTAATTTGAATTTGAAAAATGCAGTTAAAGGAAATTATCTATTGAAGAAAAACAGGCGGCAATAGGAATGCAGTGGAGCCATCGGGACTCTTAACTTTAGTTATTAAACTTAGCAATGAGTTCCTAAAAATCTGTGGCGGACAGTAAATAAAATTACCATGAAAATTAAATATTCACAGCAGAATGAAAATTTCGATTTCCACAAAAATATATATATATATCATTAATTAAAATTTGAGCAATAGTAATGGAACAGCACACAATTTGCTGTGGAAAACATAAAATAATGTTTGCAATAAATGTTTAAGACTTTGTATCCAAGGCGAGAAACCAAAGCCAATAGACCTTTTCTAATAATAAAAATGTTAAATGCACGAGAATGATGGTCAACAAAATAATACTAGGAAAATATCTATTCAAATGTTTTTCCGTGAGATAATATCTTATTCAGTCGTACTAATTTACGGGAGAACGTCTTGGACGGGAAATGATAAGCTATTCTTTTAGCTCCTCTGCAACTTGAATTTGAGTTTCCATCCATTCTTTGTAAGTTCAAATCATCAAAGAGCAACACACCCAAAAAAAAAAAAAAAACACATATCACACTTTACTTAGTTATTATCATGCTAAAATGCTCTTTTTGTATAATTCAAACTAACAAAGGAAACAGACCAAAAAAGATAAAAAAAAAAAAAGGAATATTAAAATGAATGACTGCAAGTAAAAGCTCACTTTTAAATTGACTCCTTTAATTTATTATTAATGAAATGATTGAAGTGTTTTTATTGCTGGTGGCAGATATGGACCATGTCCACCCGTGAAAATAATGTAAAAGAGCCACGTCATAATATTATTCGAAAGAGAGAAATTTGAAAGGCAAAATAGGACAAAGAAAATGAAGGTATTCAAAAGCCATTTGTTGTTAAAGTTGAAGGCTTTAGAAACGTGGTGACAATTTCTATCCCATCTATCATCATCAAGCTATGTATAGTTGTTTGAATTTTTAGTTGGGATAGAATTAGATATGATAGGATATAAAATCTAGGGATTTTATTATATATGTTTGATGAATCGCAATAATGAAATTAGATATTTTTATATCATATTGTGTTCATTGTTTGATATGAACAACATATCAATGTAAATGAGCATAAAAATTGCATGAATAGAGATGGTAAAAATCTCCTCAAATTCTTGCCTACTTGATATTTATCTGCTTATTTTTTCATTATCTTCCCTCTTTTTAAAATTCCTTTTTCCCCTTATCATTCTCTAATAAAAAATTATTAAATAGTAAACTATACTAATATACATAAAATATGTAATAAGTAATACTAAATCTATATTTATATGTATTGAATTTATATTATGTGGTAGAAAAAAAATTAAATATATAAATAAAAATATGAACAAATAAAAATGAAATCGCTGTGATTTTTTTCTTTGACAAATTTTATATTAGAATTTGAATATTATTTTAATTTTATTAACTAAAGAAGTTTTTTTTTTTATGAGAAAAATAACTTTTATACCATAAATAGTGGAAATTCTATCGACAGTTATTCCATCTACCTATGATGATAGTTGGGGGCGTGCAAAAGAACTGAGAACCACCTAGGCTGCGGGGAACTAGATCGAACTGCCCAAGAATCTATGGTTCCTAAGGGAATCAATTCAATTCTTAGTTCCAATTTATTGAAACTAGTGGATATCAGTCCAATTCCTAGTTCTAGGTGGATCGGTATCCACCGATTCCAAGTGTGGAACCATCTATCTGGACTGGGCTGATAATACATATAACATACATTTAATTTTAATGTAAAAAATGAAAATTCTAAATCCCTAAGCTACGTATAAGTTTGGTGAGTGTACTTTCTTGCTTAACATTTATTAACATACTAATATTGTTGGTTCATTGACTTTAATTGGAAATGTCTTTGATGAGATTCCATTGTGTAATTCTTTATTGCATATTACAGTGTTAACTCTATAGACCCATTCAAGAATCATACAGGATCGTCTATTTAGTTTTTAGGTGGATTCATGAAATTAACGGGCTGTTTTTAGTTTTAATTTTTTGGAACCGATTCTTAATGAACGGTTGTCGAATTTAGGGCGGGGGGATGGCATTGCAAATTTTGGGTCAGGAATCAGGCCACCTGGCAAGCTGGCAATGGCAAAAGCGATGCGCCCCTGTCATTGGCCCTTAAAAGCGAGAAAGGACACTCAAAGAAGCGGGGAAGGGGTGCTCAGTTTGATAGAGAAGAAGCGGAGAGAGAAACCGAGAAGCCAGTGGCTCGCCCGAATTACCCTCGGCCTTCATTTGAAGCCAATTCACTCATAGTTCCTCACAGTGAGCTCCCGAACCAGGTAACCCAGAAAAGCCTCGCTTCTCCCTTGCTTATCGAGTTTGAGAACGTCGAACTAAACTGACGAGATTTGGGGTAGACCATGCAAAAAACAAACTAATTTGTTGCCAATAATATCGATTTTGAGTTTAATATGCTGGGTTTAGTTGTAAATGATGTTAAGTCCGAACCTGGAAGTGGTATTCCAAACGGCCTATCAAACATTTGACAAAATGCTTGAATCGAGTGCTGAATTTTAGTTCATAAATCGATACTTAAAATATTTTTTGTGCTCAATTTGTTCTAATACTGTTGCATCATCACTAAGCGTGGATTTTTCTTCGATTTTGCGGAATATTGTTTGATGCTCGAGTCAGCCATGGGCTAAAGTCTCATTGCCAGAGAATCCATACCCTCGCCAGAGGAGCGTGCGGTTAGAGGCCAGCATAGCCAGTCCTTTCTTTTGTCTCGGTGTGCATATATGTGTCTGATTCGTTCAATGGCCGTTGTGTTGAAATATGTGTGCTTGGTGTTATTAACGTCGCCGGCGAGGTTTGGCGACGGCCGGAGAGATGACTGGCGGTTGACCTGGTGATGTGGTAAGGTCGGATGTCTGACTTTGGAGCGGTTGAGATTCCGGTGAAGGTCCCAGTGTGGAGAGTGCCGATGGGGAGGCTTCGGTGATGCCGTGGTCTCGGTGAAAAGGACCGGCACGAAGAACACGACGACTACTCCGTTGGGTTCGTTTAGTTTTAATTAGGCTTAATAGCCTTTGGGCTTAAATAGGTTTAACGAGCTTTGCTGGGGGTTGGTAAATTGGGGCTGGTTTTAGCTTTAGAAGTGCTTGGGCTGAGCTTAGCGAGATGGGCTTAGGGCATTCAATTTCAATAAAATGGGCTTCATGGGTTTTCTTTTGGAAATGGGCTAGTTTTAAAAAAGCCCAATCGTGTCCTTGGCCCAAGCACTAGAGTCCAACTTCAGACCCTATTTTCTGAATAATTTTTTATTAAAAATTATTAATAAAAACTCGTAAAATTTTTAAAAATTCCGAAATTTCAAAAATATTAGAAAGGAATTAGAAATTAGATTTGAACAAGTTTCACTAGATATTTAGCGTTAATTTTAGTTTAGAACTAATTTAACATAAAAAAATGAGAAAACGCTCAAATAAAAAAATTGAACCCAAAATTAAATAAGCCTTAGGGCTTTTATAATAGGCTTTTTGAATGCTTTCCCTTTTTAGAGACAATGTTAAATTACTGTTTGTGCACTTTCATTTTGATTTTACCTGTTTGTGATTTTTCGGTACATTGTTAATTTTCACTATTAGCATCTTAAGTTAAATCATTAGCACCATGATAAATAGTTATCGCCTGGACATCTTATTGGACAAGAATCTTAGGGCGAATAATTTTTTTAAAAAAATTGATGGTTACATTAGCGAACATATGATCAAGTTTAGGTACTGAAAATGCATTAATTAGGCAATCGGTGCAATAAAGTTTCCTTAAAACTCTAATTGCATAGGAAATGAGGTATTCTAATACTGCACTTGGTTTGTCGATCCCAATAGGCTAATGGTGACTACTCATATGAAAATCCACATAACATCAAATTGACTTAAACATCGAATATCCCAAGATTGCATAAGGTAAAGGCTTTGTGGAAACTGTGCCTAATCAAAAAGCCATAGGCTTGCCTTTTAAGCAATACACCTAAACATATATGTTTTTTCCCTCTAGAATGATTTTTTTTTAAAAGGATTATCCACTTGAGTTGGCCTTTATTGGACTTGGAACAAGGTCATAAAAGGTGAAAAAGAAAAGTGAACGGAAAAAGAAAATTTAAAAAGTATTTGAGTCTGTGCATAGCTAACGCCTCTAGGAAAATTTTGGTATGGCACTATCATATGATCTCGATTATCCATATAAAAAAAATTGAAATTCGTGCGTGCCATATAGAAAATATGTAGATCAAATGAAGTAAAATTGAGTAAATGCAATTTATTTGAGATTTTAAATGGTTATTTAAAATAAAAACTATGTCCAACAGGAACTGTTTCGCCTAAAAGGACCGAGATTATTATTTTATTCTCCGCTACTATTTGGAGACACACCGAGGACTCAAAAGAGTATCAAAAGGTAAAATCAGCTTCTTATAATGGCATAAACAGATGGGTATCAATCGAAAATGAGAATAGGTCAATTAAAAAGAAGATAAAAAACTAGATAGTATTTTGGTGGAGTAGAGAGAATTTTGGTGGGGAAACTAAATAATAATAATAAAATAAGTTGGGGTTTAGATGAGGCATAATGCTACTAGACAAAAATTGAGAATTGATTGCAAAAATTTAAGATAATTGAATGTTAAAGGAAAGAGTGACCACATGAACCAAATTGACCATATTTAAAAGGTATATCTAAGGGGATTTAGATTTGGTGCTTGTGGTTGCTGTAGTACCCCACTGATACATGTTCCTCCATTAATCTTGGTCCTGCATAAGTTTCCTCCATCGAACTTAAAGGAAGTATGGGACCTGTTATGTAAAAGGACTTCCAGTTTAAGACTTATGTTGTAATAATGGTACGTTTCTACTTGTGAAATATGAAAGAATGATAGTAGGTCCATCCAAAATGAGACATATTTTACTTGGAAACATAGACAACACAATCACTATGTTTCAAATCGAAATCAAATATGAAGCATTGATTTTGGATTCTAAAGTGCGGATTTTATCGATCCAAATCAAATCGTAGCTAGCAGAGAGGGCATTCTTCATGGTGTATCTAATTTGTAATGTTATCGAGATTAATTATGAATACTTTACAAGAATACTTTAGAATAGTATACATTTCCTATGTCATCCTTAGGAATATTCTAATTTGTAATGTTATCAAGATTAATGATGAATACTTTACAAGAATACTTTAGAAAAGTATACATTTCCTATGTCATCCTTAGGAATATTCTAGAGTACATCAGGAATTGATCCCAACAATGGTTAGGAATAGGAGTCTGTAATCACTAGAGATGGATGCATGTTACCACGATTCAAGCATATGCTTTTATGTTCTATCAATTTTCTTCAGGATCACATTACATAAATTGACTTCATTTACGAAACAAATTTTTGTTGATAAAATACATAATTGCAAGAGAAGGCCTCTCCCTCTCTTCCCATTTTTTTTCCCTTTTCTCTTGTTACTTTTATTTTTTTATTTGAGAGGGAACTCTTCTGCTCCTAAAATCCAAAGTTATTTTTCGCATCTCGCGGTTACTGTTCATCGGGCATTCTCTCTACTGGTTTTCTTGAGTCACTGTTCATCATTCTGGTGTGGAGTTGTTTCCCGTGGCTGTAGCCATCAGAATGGGCTGATTTTTGGAGGGAAGCTTCATCTCAACCTCCTCTACATCTCCACCGAAGGATTTTGCTAGAGATGGCCTACATCTGGAGACATCTTCTGCCCTAGGGCGGGCTATTCTCCAATTTTGGATCTGGTGTTTTCCTCCTGGTTTTCTGTATGATTTGGGAGATTCTATGGGTGGAATTGGCTGATTTTTGGAAGAGAGTCTCCCATCCATAGGATTTCTTACCGAAGGATTTCCGCTGGGCTGGCCTAGTTTTCGAGATCAACTTCGCTCCAAGTGTGTGCGCAGGCCGTGCGTCTGGTCTAGCCGTTGCGAGTTGAGGGAGTTCTGTCCGGTGGTTTGGCTTCTCCTTTGGTGGCTACGGTCGTATAGGCTTTATACGATGCCCTCCAATTGGCAATCTTCCAGATTAGCTACTTCCCCAATTTTCGTTGGTTCGACTTGCTCCTACGATTCTGCTTTGCGTTTTTTCTAGGCGCATTTGTTGTTGGAGTTCTGCTGTGAGTTCAATGCTGGATTTGCCCTTGCAGTACCGTGTAGTATGGTTAAAGATAGGCAGGTTCGGTTCCTTGCATTTTGATGGTGTTTTCCTTAGCTATGTTCGAGGTGCAGTCCAGATGTTTGTGAATATGTCTTTAGTCGCTGTTCAGGTTAGAATCGCCCTAGCAGCCTGTCCTTTGATTGCTATCTCTTAGGGGCATCCAGACCCCTCTCATGGTGCTCCCTCTCTTTCGAATCAGCCTGGTATGGCTGTGGCTTCCTCATCCGGTCCTGTAGAACCAAAGAACAAGCTGAAAGCCCCGTTGGAGCCTTCTGCTCGCCCCCACCGGTCTAAAGGCAGGAGTCGAAAGCTGTCTGCTTTCCAAGTGCCTTGTGCATCCTTTAGCCGGTCACCCTAATGCCTCGGCATATTCTTGGGCAAATGTCGCCCGGCTTGCAGTGAAAGGCTCGGATTTATCCTACGTTCCTCTCACGTTTGTTGATGGCAAAGTTATTGTGAATTTGATGGATGAAGCTCTTGATGCAGTGGACCCAAAGTGGCATCAATGTTTGGTGGGATACCTAGTTGGGAGGAGGAAACTCCCATTCGGCCTCATAGAGCAATCTTTGAAGAATGCGTTGGGTTCCAAGCTTGTGGAAATCCTTGCCAATGACCAAGGATTTCTATTCCTCCACATTCCGGCCCCGGTGTTTCGGAGAAAAATTCTAGAAGATGGTCCGATCACGATGGCTAGAGTGCCTCTTATTCTTAGGCAATGACAGCCGCTCATGGACCTCAAGAGGAAGAACCAATCCTCCATTCCGATTTGGATTCGGTTGAGGAATTTACCATTTGATTGTTGGACGGTATCAGCGATGAGTGACATCGCTAGTGTGGTCGGTAAACCGCTATATGTGGATCAACGAACGGATCAAATGAAAATGGTCTCGTTTGCTAGAATTTGTGTGGAGATCAAGACAAATCAGCCGAGATGCAAGACTGCTAAAGTGGTCTTAAAAGGAGTTTTTCGGTTGATAACCATTGAATACGAATGGCTGCCGGTTGAATGCTCGGACTGTGATGCGTTCGGGCACAATTGTCAAGCTCCTCCCCGCGTGCACAACCCCGCCAGATTGACTAGAGCTCAGAAGCAGCATCTGGTCGAGCTTGTTCCGCCGGCTGTTGTGGTTTCGATTCTGCAAAAGACTGCTATCCCTGCTCCGGTTGCTGAAGTGACGATTCCTGCACTGCAACAGGCCTTGATCGATCTTGCTTCGCATCAGGTCTTGGGCGATTTGGCTCCCTCAGCCCCTGCAGTGGCCCGCGTTCCTAAGGGCCATATAGAAAACATGTAGATCAAATGAACTAAAATTGATTGAATGCAATTTATTTGAGATTTTAAATGGTTATTTAAAATAAAAACTATGTCCAACGGGAACTGTTTCACCTAGAAGGGCCAAGATTATTATTTTATTCTCCGGTGCTATTAGAAGACACGCCGAGGATTCAAAAGAGTATCAAAAGGTAAAATCAGCTCTTTATAATGGCATGAACATATGGGTATCAATCGAAAATGAGAATAGGTCAATTAAAAAGAAGAAGATAATAAAACTAGATAGTATTTTGGTGGAGTGAAGAGAATTTTGGTGGAGAAACTAAATAATAAATAGCAGCTGCTGCTGCTGCTGCTGCTAGGAGTAGTAATAGTAGTAGTAATAATAATAGTAATAATAATAGTAGTAGTAGTAGTAATAATAATAATAATAATAATAATAATAATAATAATAATAATAATAATAATAATAATTTAGGGTTTAGATAAATCATAATGCTACTAGGAAAAAATTGAGAATTGATTGCAAAAAGTTAAGATAAATGATGTCAAAGGAAAGAGTAACCACATGAACCAAGTTGACCATATTTAAAAGGTATACCTAAGGGGATTTAGATTTGGTGCTCGTGATTGTTGTAATACTCTACAGATACATGTTCCTCTATTAATCTTGGTCCTGCATAAGTTTCCTTCATCAAACTTATAGGAAGTACACAACTTGTTATATAAACGGACTTCCAGTCTAAGACTTATGTTGTAATAATGGTGCTTCTAATTGTGAAATATAAATGAATGATAGTTGGTCCTTCCAAAATGAGACATAGTTCACTTGGAAACATAGACAATGCAATTACTATATTTCAAGCAAAATCAAATACGGAGCATCGATTTTGGAGCCTGAAGTGTGGATTCATTGATCCAAATCAAATGTAGCTAGTAGAGAGGGGCATTCTTCATGGTGTATTTAATTTGTAATGTTATCGAGATTAGCGATGAATGCTTCATACTTAACGGGACAAGTGTAGTAGGAGTTCTTGCGTTTGAGTCCTAAATTTTTATTTTGTGCATTTAGTCCTAAAGTTTATCACCACCCTACACCATGATACTTTTGTGAGCTCCGTTAGCTTTTAGTGAACAGAATCTTCAAGGCAGGGAGGGTGGGGGTTGGTTAATTAATTTTTCGTCCACATGGCCCGTTAATAAGTTAATGGAACTCGTTAAAATCATGCAAAGTGCGATAAAAGTCGGATTTTTCATAACTCCGGTGCACAAACTGAACCTACACTACAAATGAAACAAGATTTCTTAAAATTGAGGAGTGACTTGGAGATTCAAACTCGTAGTCAAGAGGCTTCACACTACATCGGAGTAAGTTTAAGCCGATTCGCCCAACTAGTTACGTAAATCAATTATTTAATGGGAGGTCTTTTGTTTTTCTCGAGCTACTGTTCATGCGTCCTCTCTTTTGGGCGTTTGCTGTCCTGTTCATGCCAGCTGCACTTCTGCTTGCTCTAGCCACCTCAACCCTCTGATTGGCGCGAATTTCAGAGGTTTGCTTCTTCTAGTGAGCCTCTTGAGCCCCACCGAACGAATTTGGCCATCTCCCTCTCTCTTGTGAGCTCGAAGCTACCCTACCTCCCCGCCATTTGCCTGCTTCTGATCTGCTCGAGCTGCTCGAGTCTGGTGGCGCGGCTTGCCGGCGTTGGTCTGGGGTTCTTCGAAGGGGACGGAGGTGTCCTCAAACCCCTCGTTCTTCTCAGGGGAGCTCTCTCTTGCTCGTGGGCGTGGTCGAGCTTCCCCTACCACAGTTTGCTCGGCCTCATTGCCCTGTTTCGTGCTGCTTGCGAGCTTCCGGAGGGAGTCGGACCTTCAACACCTGCCTCATGCTCAATTAGCTCTCTTTTGTATAGTCTTTGTCCTGACAATGGCTTTACCATAGAGGGTTTTACTGGATGTGGTTGTTGTTGGAGCATCTATAGCATCCTCTCCTGCTGTGGTGGGTGAGGGGGTTAATGAGGCCTTGCCTCGGGTTCCTTGCTTTTTTCAATTGCATGTAGGATAAGTCCACATGGTTTTTTGACTTATCCTAATTTTGACGAAATTAACTCTTCGTCCATAACTTAAAAAATACATGAAATCCACATGAACAGAGTATAGGAGAAATTATCTAATTAGTCCTAAGCCTATTGTAAGAATGTTGGTTTAATTATAAACTTTCCAATTTCGCCAATTTAATCCTGAATTTTTGCTTAAGATTTCAATATAATCATTTTAGTTCAATTCTCACCGAAAATCACCAATGTGGCGGTATGCCCTGTAGAATGGGATGTGATAACCAAATTATCACGTCAGTGATTTCTAATGGAAATTGACTAATGGGACTTCATTTGAATTTCATGTAAGGGTTTGTGAGTAATTGATAAAATCGAAAAATTTAGGACTTAACTGAAATCCATACAATAAATTTAGGATTGATTAGCACCTTGTTTTTTTTTAATGACTCCCACATAAATTCAGATGACCTAATAGTAACGGTGCAATCAATTCATAGTTGCATGTATGACGGACCTAAAAGTAATTTTCCATAGCTATTATATTCGCATGGATTTAATGAAAAAAAATCACTTGTCAATCATATGGATGATCCGCATTGTAATTTTGACTTAGTGTTTCATTATGATGATTTTTATTTACTTGGTCTATCAAACGTATGGATTTACAAAATAAAATACATCTATAAGTAAAAGTAAGAATTAAGTATGTGATAATTGTCATTTTGAAATGTTTCTCTTTCCAGAAGATCTTCCACCCAGCTTCAATCTTATCCTTATTAAAAGGAAACTTTAGGCTCTATTGAATGTATAGGCTATGATAGAAACCTTATACTCATTGTGAGAATCCGAAACCAAATATATTTATGGGTGGTGCTCTTTCAGACAAAGACTATTAATTTAATGGTTGTGATATAGCTTTTGATTCTTGAGGCAGGTTAAGAGATTAGAAGATTAATTTGCAATACCTAACCAAGGGAGGTGAAATCCTACGAAAGATCACATAAGTGCCAACTTTTAAAAAGAAAAATAATTGCTTAATGACCAACTCTAGTGCCAAAAATTTGCCGTGACCATGTTTCATTAACATCTCATATAAACGTTGCTTGCCAGCATGCTTCGTTAGCATATGACATCATTTTCAAGTTTTGCCCTAAATTCGAAACCTTAATTCAAATTTTTCCCAAATTTGAAACCTAATTCAATTTCCCCCCCCCTCCCCAAAATCATGCTCTTCCCTTCCACAAAGCCACCTGCACATTGTAATCACCATCATCTAGCACGAGATACACCTATACAACAAGGACAACAAAACTGGCGGTGGAGGAAAGGAAAGAGATTGAGCCGAGTTAAACATGCTTTGAGCTTTCAATGGAAGAAATGACAATGCGTCTCGATTGGCCACGATGCACCTGGCCCTTTGCAACTCCTCCTTGAGCCTCACGGTGAACTTCAAATCTAGCAACCCACTTCTCGCCTGAGTACATATGGAGACCTGAACGCGGTGAATAAGAGTGATCGGGTAGGGTCTAGACCTGAATCTTGTATCCGACTCTATTATAACCAGTTCCTCTTTTCTGGACTTTGTATCCAACCTTGTTTGTATTGGACCTTGTAACCAACTCACCCAGTTTTTCCGGTCCGGTTCTAGAGTCAACCCCGTTTCCATTGGAACCTGTTTTGCAATTTCCCGATATCCTATACGACTTCGAATTTTATATTAATATGCAAGAAAATAAAGTAATCATCCTAATTTGTATTGAAACATTAACCACTTGTAATAAATAAATACATGAACTTTTGACTAAACGTAAATTAAGGATCCACATGGCTAATTATAATAAATAAAATAATAAGGTAAAGAATTAGCAATAAACATGGGTCTAATATTAGTCTTATACCCACAAGTACTACATGAAGCTACTCATTTATGCAAGCATAACTCCTCATACAAAAGAGAAATTATGTGAGCCAATCCATGTGGTACACAAGAATTTTGGCAGTGACGAACACCATCCATCTGTCGAACGGTGCGAGAGGGGAGTCGGTTAGGGAGGGAAGCAAGTGAGGAAGAGGAATGACAAAGGAGGATGCCGTGCGTGTTTGAGAGAGTCAAGAGGAAAAACACCGTGTGATTATGGGAGTAGGAATAGAAATTAGGGGAAAAAAAGGGTTGTGGACCTCTATTTACAAAACAGGTTCCCAAATTAGTTCCAAAACCGGTCCGAGAATCGGTTCTCGAGTGGGTAATCACTTAGAACCAGTTCTCGGACCGTTTTAAACTTATTCTGAATTTTGAGAACTGGTTCTCGGACCGGTTTCGACAGGAACTAGTTCTTGATCCTGTTTTCCGTGTGGGCCGGTCTGGTTTCCGGGTATACCCAGTGCGGTTGCACACCCCTAGTAGTGAATGGATAACTCGAACCTAAGCATGTGTTGTCGTAACAATTAAGAGTGAGCAATTTTGGATTCTATATAAGTTTCACTTGGAATTTGGAACATGCCCGTTGGAACAAGTTCTTCATTAAAAGTTCCAAGATTTATTCAAGTTCCACCTATATTATTGATTGAATGATTCTAATGAATTATCACCTTTAAGAATTATCACTTATTTCTATAATACACTAACCACGACTTATATCTAAAGTAAAAGTCTTAAGTCATAAAATTGAAGTTTAAACTATTGGTTCCATATTATACACTCATTATCAAACACCATTTTATAGGATTGCACGGAGACAAATTAAAAAAAATACAAAAACTTATTCCAGGTTGTAGGTTCTACCTCCTTAGAACTTAGAACTTACCAATTAAAACAAGTTTTCCAATTTTGAAATCTAGAACCTATTGTGCATATCTTGGAACTGGGAATTATAGATGCTCCCACCGGTCCGGTTTTACATAATTTTTGACACTTCTAGCATCTTTCTCCCTTTATAGCTTCAATCTTATCCTTATTAAAGGGAAACTATAGACTTTATAGTATATAGGCCACGATAGAAACCTTCCGTTCATCATGAGAATCCAAACCTATATATATTTTTGGGTGCCCTTTTGGACAAAGATTCTTAATTTAATGGTTGTGATCTTTTCAATAGCTTATGATGCTTAAGGAGGTGAAGAGATGAGAAGATTAATTTGCAATACCTAACCAAGGGAGGTGAAATCCATCATATATATATGGTTGATTAGGTACTTTTCCTACCTAATATATCACCGTCTTTTAACTTTCGTGACTCCCGAATAAAAATTCAGATGACCTAATAATAATGGCGTAATCAATTCATAGCTGTATGATGCACCTAAAAGTAATTTTTCCTATCTATTATAATTGCACAAATTTAATAAAAAAGATCACTTGTCGATCATATGAATGACCCTATTGTAAATTCGGTTTGGTGTTTCATTAATTATGATTTTAGTCTACCTGGCCTATCAAATGTATGGATTGACAAAATAGAGCACATCTATAAGTAAAAGTATGAATTTAAGTATATTGCTAAGTGTTATGTTGAAGCTTTCTCTTTCCAAAAGCAAACTATGGCATGTACCCTTTCAGACAGACAAAGACTATTAGTTTAATGGTTGTGATCTTCTTGATAGCTTTTGATGTGAAGAGGTGAGAAGATTAATTTGCAATATTTAACTAAGGGAGGTGAACAACCACTAAGATTTGACCCAGTGGCCACACTTCCCACATGGGATGGGAAAGATAGGGGTTTTGAATTCCCACATTCTCATAAGGGTTGGGATAGGAACCGTTTAGTATCATAAACTTAAGAGTGAGAGTTAAAGTATGAGTAAAATAGAATTGACCAAAAAAAAAAAAAAACCAAGGGAGGTGAACTCCTTCATTGATATATTAGATAATTTGAAGACTGATTAGGTAATTTCTTGCCTAATATATCACCGTCTTTAATTTTTGTGACTCCCATGTAAAAATTCAGATGACCTAATAATAATGGTGCAATCAATTCTTCCGTTAGACCTAAAAGAAACTTTTCCTAGCTATAAAATCCATACGAATTTAATAAAAAGAAAATTAATTGGATGACCTCCATTGTAATTTCGGTTTGTTATTCCATTAATAATGAATTTAGTCTACCTGGCCTATCAACCGTATGGATATATAAAATAGAGCACATCTATTAGTAAAAGTATGAATTAAATATGATACTAAGTGTTATGTTGAAGCTTTCTCTTTCCAAAAGATCTCACCCTGATAGCTTCAATCTTATCCTTATTAAAAGCAAATGACAGTATATAGGCCACCATAGAAACTTTTTATTCGTTGTGAGAATCCAAACCTAAATACACTTTTGGGTGCCCTTTCAAACACAGACTATTAATTTAATGGTCGGGATATTTTTAATGGCTTTTGATGCTTAAGGGAGGTGAAGAGTAGAGAAGGTTAATTTGTAATAATTAACCAAGGGAGGTGAAATCCTTCACACATATACATATTTATATGGGCATCATGTCAGATAATCCAAGAATTAGCCTTTAGCCATATGGAGAACGTTTGATCTGGATAGAGCGAATTTTGTATTCGGACCATAACGTCTCCCACTCAGATTAAAATGTTAGGGGGTTTACTCTTTGCCATCTTACGGGTGGGGCCTTGTTTATATAGTGGTATGCGACTATGCATGCACCTGTAACAATTAGCTTGTTGAAAAAGTTCTCATTACACGTGTTGATAAGGAGAAGAAAGAAGCTATCAACCCTATCGAGTTGGACGGTGCGTGTGACTCATTTGTAGGATGACTCGGAGATTTCCAGCGAAAGAAACGTGAGGAGGAGCAGCAGCTCTGCCTAACCCCATCTTTCGCGAAGTGATAACCAAGCAATACAGCACAAAGACCAAATTCTTGCTCCCTTATACATGCGAATCCCCTTTTTCTTGGGGGTGGGGAAGCTAAAAAAGGAGAGAGGCACCGGAGGGAAAAGGGTCACATGTTTTTTCAACGGAGCAAAATTGCGTTTTGTTCTTTCTCCCTTTGTTCCTAGCGAAGCGAGAGAGAGAGAGAGGGGCGAGTGGCTCTTCAGTGGTGGGGACTTCCCCCCAAGAGCGCGAATGGACGAAGCGGGGCGTGCCGTGCCGTCGCATTCGCAACACCTCTCTCCGACAGTGGCGTACAGTTGGGGTCCGGAGCGGAGCGGTCCGATTGGGTCGGACATTTACTCCAACTTTTGTGGGGAGAAGGGGAGGGAGATCACAGCGTAAACACGCTGAAACATCGTGCGAAGATGGGACGGAATCGAATGCGACGGGACGTGATGGGGCCGTCCGCCGCTCTCGTTGGACGTGATCATTGTGGTTTTTCTAGCTTAGTGGGTACTGTTTCCAAGTCAGTGAGCGAGGCCAGTGACGCTCCCGCAACGCCTAATCTAACAAAGGCCAAGTCAAGTCTACTTTGAACCATTATTAAAAACTGAACCATTATTAAAAACTTAGGGTTTTTTGTCTTGTGATGCGGACGAAAACATTATTAAAAACTTAGACCGACTGCGGAGATATCCATGTTACTTCGTTGTCACTGTTTGTACACAAATGCGTGATCTATACCGAGTATTCAGTAAATTATAGACCACTTCAAATCTTTCGTGGCGCGAGCATTGTCTCCTTCCTTCCATCGTCTCTTTTGGGTAACTCTCTGACGGTCAAATTAGAGGAAAAACTGACGTGGCTTTGGCTCCATGGATAAGACTTTCGCTCCCAACTAAGAATGAATGAATTGCTCTTTATAACCCTGTTCCACCGAGCGATGCTCGAGCGGAGGTCCTCTGGTATTTTTGGCATGTCGGGCTTAGTTACTTCGGTCGAGGATGTTCGGGCAACTTGGACATGATCCGGCATTTTCGGAGGGCCACTCTCGATGAAGAGAGTATGACGCGTCCGTTTTCCGGGCTTCCACCTCGAAACTAGTTTTGTGGAAGACATGTATCGTGATGTTTTATGTTTTGGATGTACTGCGCCCGGTCCAAATCTGAATTGATACCTAAACTCAAACTGATCGAAGGAGACACGAAAATTGACTCAACCAGCGAGGTCATTCACAACGATTGACGTCCATGCAAATGTGTAGAGAAATAATCCGACGATGGCCTTGCCAACAAGACTAGGATATATTTATATAAAAAAAAAAAAAAAAAGAGAGAGAGAGGAGGTCGTTTTCTTCTTTATTTTATTTTTCGTGATTAATCGTTGGGAAATTGAGGGGTCAACTAAAACGATTCTTGTCCCACTCAATTAAAACGATTCATGTAATGGCCAAAAATCTCAACGGTGGAGGAGAGAGGGAAGTGATGATCGATGAAAAAGATCGCGCATCAGCGTGTCTTCTTCATCTTCATTTTTTGCTCTTTGGCAGCACCACGGTGGTCGAGAGGCGCGCTACGTCCATGAGTTGCCACAGGGTTGTATCATATCGCGAGCAACAGTCGATCGACAATGACGGGAAGTGCTGGCTTCCAAACGTCAACCGGTTGTGGTAACACGTTAACTTATTTTTTTCCTTCAAAATCTTATGATACCTTTTATTTCACGGAGAAGTATCGAGTTGAATGATATTTTTTTTTTTTAAAAATGATTGTTTATATTGTGTGAAAAAATTAGTGAACAAAATTATTTTACGTCATCGATAAAAATGTTGACGCATAAATTGCTGTCTATAATGAGAAGGAACTTTCATTGACTTATTTTTTATGTGATATAAACAATTATTTCTAAGTCTTTACTTTTCTGTTAAATAAACACATCTTCAAATTTATTAAGAAAAGAACCCATGGCAAGGTTCCTCTTTTTTGTTCTTGGAATCTCTTTCATGAATAAAACTCATGGATATTGAGAGAACTAAGAGTGTACACAAGCTCAGCGAAGGAAGTAAACGCCGGATCTTATCCATTCCCTTTGCAGATACCCTGCTGCTGAGTGAATATTCCATGCGTTTATTTATGAACTGATTTTCTGATGATCTCGATTAGTTTATTCGGGCAAAAGGGGTTTGTTTATTTTCTTGGAATATAATTAGAAATTGTCGATGATAAGACATTCCGTTCGCCTTTTGCGCAACGAAAGGTACGCGATTGCTACCCGAATACTATTTTTATGCATGCCCCCGGCTAAGGATATCACGATATAGTCTGAAAATGACCGATAGATAACATAAAGTTTTGCAATGTAGATTACTTAAAACGCTGTCTCTACTTCTCCTTTGTGACGAGACGTTGATTACATCATCGCTGCCTGTTGGTAATCAACTTGATTCCCATCCTATCACCCAACGAAAAAGACCCCGGGCCCATTAGGCGGGACGGGCGTCTTCGAAATAATTTCTGGAATATTATTCGGAGCAAAGTTTGTCAACCAATCATCGCGCCGGTTGCCTTCTCTGTAGATGTGGACCATATGAAGGCCCGGACGATTGGGGATCAAACTCCGAACCAGCATAAGCAAATTATCGACAGTCGCCACACGCGCCCTTTTCTTGTCCATTGGCCTTGTCCCCATCGAGCTCAAAGCTACATTCAAAGCCACAAGCAGAAAACAACTGCTAATTGTTCATCGTTACGGTCGATTTAGAGTTGGATCTAATTGTTCTCACGCAAATGATTAGCCTCCTTTTTGGGTCGACCGATTGAGGTCATTATTACTTGTGTTCAATTATTTGATCTGGGGAACTAGACATGCTTTGAAAGCGATACTCCTGAATGCACCTCACAGAAATTTCGCCAAATTCATCATGGCCTATACTCGACTCCAACCATCTAATCCATGTGTATACATGACAAATGAATTTTTGTCGAACTACCACAATTCCTAAGTTTGGAATCATCTCGTTTATTTTCATGGCACGTGTCCTTTTAATACGTTTGAAGTGCATGCATTTTGAAAAGATACCCCAGTTGCGATTATTTCAAAGAGGCGATTTTGTCGATACAAGGTTACGATGAAACACTGCACGAATGGTATTAATTATACTCCCATGTTTTAAAACACTTGCCGCGGAGCGCGTGTTTATTTTGCAAAAAAACACTTGGAATTTAATCGGGTTTTGCGTGTGTTTGGCCCATCATTGTATCCGGCTGGGCCGGCCATTGCTTGTGTCAGTCGGCCCACTAAACGAGAAAGAGAGGAGGAATGGAAAAGATAAGAATAAATTATGGTCAACGTGGGTAGAAGTTTCAACATCTAAAAGAGCGACGGAGGTTTTCATTACCATAAAAAAAAAGGAATTATGGAAATGGATGGGAAAACTCATGTCAGATAACTTGAAAAAAAATTAGTGAAAAAAGTAAACTAATTGACCAATGTCGCATTAAAGCATTAGTTAATAAAAATCGCAGCTCGTAAAAAAGTAATTTGAATTTCCATAACGCAACGACAAGTAGTTGATTAAAAAATTATAAAAATATAAAAATATCTTGACTAATTTGAAATTGAAATATGCAGTTAAAAAAATCACCAAGCTAACTTTTGCAGCGTAGGCTGTGGCCTACGTAGGATAGGTTGATTCGAATTCGCGGGCCCAATAAATTTTATGGGGAATATAAAGACATCTCGCTGCCGGACATCTTTCTTCTCGCAAAGCAAAGCGAAACAAAAGCGAAACACAGGGCAAGCGTAAGCGGCAACCCACGGCCGCCTGCGAGCAGAGTTCGGAGGGAGAGGGAGGGAACCACGATGGTTCACGCGTTTTCTGTTCGAGACTCACGCGTTTTCTGTTCGACGGAGGCGATCTGGAAAGTTCCGACTCTCCACGTCCGAGGAGTATATATACCCCTCTCCCTCAAATTTTCTCCCGCCTTCTTCGCCCTCGTTTTTCTCTGCAATATTCATCCGCCATGAGTGATCGGAAGAAATCTGACGATGAGTCTGCTCCTCCGCCGCCGCTTGTCAGGTACCTCCTCCTTCTTCTTCAAGTTCAAGCTCATCAAGATTTCCTCCTCCTGCATCTTCTTCTTCCTGACGACGGTCTGCCTTCTGGATACAAGTCCTGAGATGGCGGCTCCTCAGAACTCGTGGCTTCCGAGTCTGAGTCGTCATTTGAAAGCGTCTTCTTCTGATGAGGCCGCCGCTCCTGTACGGAATCGTTCCATCTCATCTTCTTCTGATGCGAGGCTCACGAGTTATTGTTCGAAACTATGAAAGGCGGAGCTCTCCCTCAAATTTCCTCCGGCCATCTTCGCCCTCGTCTTTCTCTGCAATATTCATCTGCTCCTCCGCCGCTGCCTGTCAGGTACCCTCCTTTCAAGCTCATCAAGATCTCCTCCTCCTGCTGCTTCTTCTTCTTCCTGACGACGTTCTCTGTTTTCTCTCGCAAGTTCTGAGGTGGCGGCGACATCGTGGCTTCCGATTCGTCACTTAAAGCTATCTACTGAGGCCGCCGCCGCTCCTGTACGGATCTATCGTCCCATCGCATCTTCTTCTGATGCGAGACTCACGCGTTTTCTGTTCGAAGCGGAGGCGATTCCCGCTCTTCACCGAAGAGAATATATACGGCTCTCCCTCAAATTTCGCCGCCGCCTGTCAGGTACCTCCTCCTCCTGCTTCTTCAAGTTCAAGCTCATCAAGATTTCCTCCTCCTCCTGCTTCCTTCTTCTTCCTGACGACGGCTTCTGTATTCTCGATCGCAAGTGCAAGTTCTGAGGTGGCGGCTCCTCAGCTTAGGAACTCGTGTCTTCCAGTACTGAATCGATTCTTCATGCAATCTTTTTCTGACGAGACCATAGCTGCTATACGGAGCTTGGATGATCACATCATATCTTCTTCTGCTGCTGCGCGATTGCTGACCTTGAATCGCCTGAATAAAGATATCGAGGAATACCTCTGCTTACTTGGTTTAGAGGATCTCGCAGGCGAATTCAAGCATAAGGTTGAAATGCAAAGAGGCCTCCCTTCCGTCGATTTTGTTGAAAAATGGATTTATTTAACGAGTTTTTGGGGAGAACGTGCCTCTCCTCCTTGCAAGTAAGTTCTCTGTTAGTGTCGTTCTTGCTCGCCTCCATATACATTTTTGTTAAGTTCTCTATTAGTGTCGTTCTTGCTCGCCTCCTTATACATTTTTGTAGCTTATGAGTTTTTTCTTTTTTTTTGAACAGGGACGGAGAGATAACAAAGCTGAATATAGGCGTCGAGGAGTATCTGAAGTGCCTTGACATTGAAGTTGAGAGGTTCAACGCGCAAACAGCTTCCGAACATATCGTCGAGGCAAGTTCTCTCGTTGGCAAAT
Source organism: Rutidosis leptorrhynchoides (assembly GCF_046630445.1). Lineage (NCBI taxonomy): Eukaryota > Viridiplantae > Streptophyta > Magnoliopsida > Asterales > Asteraceae > Rutidosis > Rutidosis leptorrhynchoides. The sequence continues at coordinate 16,302 of NW_027266440.1, read as the reverse complement.
GGAATGAACTCGTTTATCCACTGCTCGAGCTTTTTCCATGGAAGGAAGTCTTAAAGTAGCTGCAGCTGTAAAGCCTGACAATGCAGATTTCGTACTACTACTACTACATAGAGCAGGTTTCGTACTATTACATAGAAAGACGAGAGAAATTGACTGAATCACGGTAATGGTGGGAAAAATTTGAGGTGGAGTGTCCTTTGGGCTGCGTGTGTGTATATGAACTTAGGACTCTAGTTGTCTGAAGATGTCCTAATATGAACTTAGGACTCTTAGTTGTCTGAAGATGTCTTCTACTCACTACAAGAATTGTTTTTTTGCTGCATTTTACATAAAGTGGGCTATGATTTAGACTTCATTGGAGATCTTTTTCATCAAATACTTTTTGCAGACAAAAAACAATCAATTACCTCACTCCTGCAATCTTAATTATTCCCCTCCATATTGAGATGCAATTATTTAATGAACTTTCTAAATGCCATTGAATGTGGGCGTGCCATTGAATGTGGGCGTTTACGAATGTAAATGTAGTCAATAAGCCGGGCCATTGAGGAACATATTACATTTCAATTTATTTTAAGTTCTATTATAATTTCTTGTAAAATCATAACGCATATCTTCATCTATTAAGAACGAGAATATACATTCAAAGATTTACACCAACTTTTGTTTCGAGTTTTCCTTTCACAATCATATTCAATAAGTACACTGCCGTTGATAAATTTTTAGATCAATTTGAAAATACGATATCCTCAAATACTATTGAAATTGTAAGGATCTCTCTCTCAATATTTGCCGTCCAGTGATTCTTCAGTTTCGGGTTTATTTTGAAAGTCAAAATCTTTGTCCATCCGGTACTTTCCAATTTCCGCGTCGGTCGGTTTCCCAAGTACTTAAGTCTTTTTTTTCTTCTTTGGGTCGCCGGAGCATTTAGTTCAGTCGGCTCCTCTATTACGGCTCTTCTATTTACAATTGCTCTTTGTCCCAATTGATCTAGCAAGTGACAAATATGAAGCCCACTTTACTAGGCCGGCACAATTTATCAATCTCCTGTTATGTTTTTGATCAGCAATCTCCTGGTATGTTAAATGAGTGATATAACTTGGATGTTGCTAATCATTTCATTTCTCTAACTTTTCATACGAAAGTTTCACTTTTGTTCAAGTATACTAGCGAATGCTCACGTACGTTGCATGTGTTGGAAATTTTCATTTTCCTTTTGCAAAAACCACTGCATTATGAAATACTTGAATGCTACAAAATCCAAAGAAATAGTGCGTAGAGAAAGATAAAGCATTTCAAGATCTGAAATAAATTATTATATTTTTACTTCATACTTCAAACTCAATTTACTCGAGACTTTTTTATGTCTTCACTTTCGTAGAACTCTTATATAAATTATTATATATAAAACTCATTTACAATCCTCTCTCTCTCCTAACGTCGTTGGCAACATCGTGGGATATTTCTCTACACCTTTGCATGTAGGTCACAAGAATGTTGGAAATGACTTCAATGGTCAGGTCAATCAGTAAAAGTCTAGATATTAGTCAAGCGCGTACGAACTAACGATCACGCGACTCGGTTAATTTCAAACTAGCATAATGAACTAGCTGATTTATCTATTTTTTGGCTTGCACGTTTGCTTTTTTGGAGGAAAAAAAAAAGTGATTTCAAGGTTTTGCACCTTCTGTTGAGTTACAAACATATTTGATCTACATAACTAGTTGGACGAGTTGGCTAAAACTTACTCCAATGCGGTTTGGAACAAGTTTAGATCTCCAAATTGTTCCGAAATCTCAAGAAATTGCTTATTAACAGCCACGTGGATGAAAAAATAATAGCCCCCAAGCAAATGGAGTTAACGAAAGTATGAATGTATAGGACAATAATAAGTTGTAGGACTTCAATGTATAGAATAAAAGTTCAAGTTTTTGAATTCTACTTACCTGTCCCATGAAGTATCAGGTATTACAAATTAGACACATCATGAAAGATATTTTTTCAAAATTTGGGAAGATATTTGCCACTTTTCGAACTTGTATCGAAATTACATCGGCAACCCCTATAAAATCAATTCAATATAACCGAGAGACCATATTGGACTTGAAAAGAAGAAGAAGAAAAGAATCGGTGACCAAATAACATAGTTAGTATTGGATGATCAATCACGGTAACTCATGGGTGGGAGAATCTTGCAACACCGCTGTACCCGACGAGGGAGGTCTTACCATGACTGAAAGAAAGGTGATTCCTATAGCAAACTTCCCTTTTTTAGTAATATTGAGAGAATAAACTTGCATTGTCCTTGCTTACATTGATTGTATTTGTAAATCCCTTACAAGACTGTTATGGACGAAGTCGCGCGGTGCTATTGAGGATGCGCTTACCATGTTCATTGCTTTTCTCACGATTTTGTTGTTGCAAATAAAGCCATTGCCGATGGAATAGTTGATGACTCGTTGCACTTGACATGCTAGTACACATCTGTCAGTGGTTGCTTCCAAAGCTTCAAAAAGTCCATTACCATTTTGCTCCTCCTATCAATTGTCATGTCTTTTTTCTTTTTTTTTCTCCAGCTACTTCCGATTAAAAGTATTTTTCACATCTCTCTGATAATTCTAGGTGTGGATTTTTTCATTGTATCTGTTATTGATTAGTTATCTCAAGTTTTGTTTATACTATCACTGGTTTGATCCCTTCGTTTCAATTTTTTTATTATATTTTTTACATGCATATATTCTTTCTATCCATACATTTCCTCCTGCTTCTCATGAGGGGAGAGATTTAACGAGTTGTCTATGATTATTTTAACTTTCACATTCTTTTTTTATTGTTTGATTGTTTAAGTGATTAAACTTTGTATCATTCCAATCGAGCGATGGGTTGTATAATTCTTATCTTGTATAAACTTAATATAGTTTAGCCAAAGGAATTCCAAGCTATGGATGGTGAAATTTATTTTATATGAGGTTTGAGGAGCTGAAGAGATGGACCTATAGTAACTAAAGTTAAGATGCAATTGCAGCCTCTACACGAGTTCATACGACGAAAGTGTACAAAGTCAAAGAGCGAATGGAAAAGGGGACAAGGGATGATGACGACTCAGAAAAGAACATTGAAGAACCGATCGTGACGCTCTTTCGTTATTAGCTTCAACTAATTCAAACTTACTTGGATTGACAGAATCTATATTTATTTGGATACTCTTGTGCGTGAGATGTCTTTGCAGGATGAGTGCAAACAAACGGAAGAAAAAGCTTACTTCAATTGTAGGCACGCATACCATTTAGAACGCACCCTTCCGAAGAAGATGAACGACTGTCTCACATGCAGAAAAGAATTATTCTGTTATCTCCACGTTGCGGAGGGACAACCAGTATTCCGGTGAGAAAATTTGCTTTCGTTTATCAGTTATTCAGTTTTCTTCCCATCCAAAGACAACATATTATTATTTAAGTAGGTGAAATTTCTTGTCCATTTTAAAGTTGGGTGTTCTGGATTTTCTTTGTTGTGGCATCGGACCTTTGATTTGAATCTTACTTCGTCTGTATACTACCTTGTGGCAAGAGGGCCTTGTTTTTTTTTTTTTTTTTTTTTTTGTCGAAAGAACTGCTTTGATTAAATACTAAGAAGGTGGATTACAACTAGTAGGGAAATCAAAACATAAGATAAGATAAAGTTCATGTGGGGGGTTAGTAACCCATTACTTGGAAGGGAACCGGTATTATGAGATTTGGCAATCCAGTCTGTGGCTCGGTTGGATTCGCGCGGTTCAAACTGCAAAAAGACACTCTTCATTTGGCCCAGCGGCTGGCTGCAATCTAGGACGAAGGGCCGCCAAGCCCATGGGATTTCTGTTCGGCCCAAGATGGAATCCACAGCCGAGAGACAGTCGTTGGAGATGTGGATGGTTGCTTCAGTTCGTGTGTTGGAAGTATTTCTTGTCAGAACAGTTCGCAGCTCTCTCAACCACATGAGCGTCTGTTGGATGGCTAGGGTTTCGGCCATGTGAGCCGATCGAGCTCGGATTTTCTGCACAAAGCCAGCGGTACACACCCCATCAGGCCCTCTACAAATTCCAGCTATGGATCCCTCCCATCTGTTCTCCTGCCATGAATAGTCAACATTTATCTTCCAAGCGCCCGGATCTGGAGGCACCCATGAGTGCCGTTCTGAGATAATCTCTTTCCTTCGTGGTTGCCACTTCTCGACCCAACAGATTTTGTTGGAGTTGATGTACTAATATGTTTTGTTAGCTTTAATTGATATCCGTGGACAAGATAGTTGAGTTTTATCGACTCATCCCACTTAAAGGGATCCATATGTATATCAAAATATGGATCATAAATTCACTATATTTCAAAAGTGAAAGCGAATGCGAAAGCCTTAAACAACAAATTGAGTATTGTCGATCAGTTTAGGAGTTAAGGTCTGAATCTTATAGAACTAGATAAATCATAGCTAGTAGTGCGATAGAACGAAAATAAATAAATTTGAGAACACTTACAGAACACCTTATAGTCAAACCACTTTAATGATCGACTTTGAGTCCTCATCCATCGAATTCCTAAAAATACAATTAACAAGATTGATAGTGCGGTAATATGTAGGATTGAAGAACTATGAAAAAATAAATATGCCCTTAACTTAATTTAGGAATTGAAATACGAGTTTCTCGAGTGACATTGTATTGTTTATCGCATTGCTACGTAACCAAAAACAAAATTGTGAACTAATACGTGAAGAGCTCGTAACAATCAAAAAGAAATATCTTTCAAAGATGGTTGTGACTTTGAAGTCAAGCTATTATGTTCTATCAATATTCGAGATTGCAATGCGTGAATTAACATTAGGTGGATCTACAATATAACGAGAACAATATTCAAATAAAATGCAATTCAATGGTTGATGACGTCAAAATAAAACACATGTAAAACTTTTTTTTTTGGTCGGAAAGTGAAATACTTCATTTAACTAGACCTGAAAGAGGGATCCCAAAGGGTTTGAGGGAGTTAAAACCCAATTTGAAGGTAAAGAGCTCCTCCTGACTAAATTTGGCCTCTCTAAAACAATGGACCACTTGAAGATTTGAGAAGGAAAGTAAATATCTGCGCGCTTCTTGACAAGCGCGTGAGCTTTCCACGTGAATTGATCTGAGCTCCTTAACGCGTTGACTAGATCTAACCTGTCAGTCTCTACCTCTACATCCTCGTTTCTAAGAGAGAGAGAGAGAGAGAGAGAGAGAGAGAGAGAGAGAGAGAGAGAGAGAGAGAGAGAGTAATTTAGTGCTTCAAAGAGTTTGAGCTTCTTCCATGAACGTCGAAGACATGGTGGAATCTTGATGTACACATGCTACAGAACCTTCCATCTGTTGGAGAAATCTTTCCAGAATATTTTGAAGCTGACAAAACATTTCTATCAGTCTAAGTCTGGATATCGATAGTTAAAGTCTCAAGACTTTATAGTCTCAAGACTTTGTTATCTCAAGACTCAAGACTCAAGACTCAGAATTATTCTCACTGACAGTCTTTCTAAACCAGTGTTGAAGGAAATCCAAAGCCGAGGTTTATGGTTGAGGATTTGATCCTATCCTCTGGAATAGATTCTTTGGTTGGATAATCATTTCGGATTCTTTAATTCTTATCTAAGATCGATTGAAGATCCGATGGTCGACGAAATAATCTTGGATTATTCTATTCTTGGAAACCGAGATCCTGATTGTATGGGCGAACAGGATTGATGGGCTATCATCAGATTCCTTATATAGCTCGGATGATCTTCTTGATTGATTCCGTCCAACGGGTAGATTGGAGGAATTCCTTTGGTAAGTGCCAACGGCTATGATGGCATGAAGGAGTATAAAAGGAAGACGTTCTAGTTGTTTTAAGTGTGTGATCGATAGAAAAAATTCCAGAGTCTGAAGATCCTTGATTGTTAGTTGAGACTGAGCGAAATTGTATACTGAGAATGTTTATACTTGGTGACGCCTTGAGTGAGTGTGGTAGATCATCTACACCTAGAAATCAAGGAAGATCAACACTGTAACAACTCTTTGATCATAGTGGAATCCAGCCAATCGGCTGTCAGTGCAGAAGAGTGGACGTAGGCTTGAATCAAGTCGAACCACTATAAACCGAGTGTTCAATTCTCTCTTTCCCTTACTCAGTCTTGCGATTGAATTTTAACTGTTGCAAATTCTCTAATTGTTTAAATATCGTGCAAGCTTCGAGAAATTTTTTGTATACCTATTCACCCCCCTCTAGGTACTCGTACTAGCTATTTCACCATCGCCCCAGATTGTAAGATCCATCAATATCTACCTTAAAAGAACCATCTTTTGGGGGAATCCAAGCTCTGGACGAGCTCACAATTCCATCTCCAAATCTGCTTGATTAAGGGTTCCATCTTTTGAAGCTCTGCAAACCTGCTAATGTTGTGTCAACAAGTTTCCTAGTTTAGTTTTTTTCCTCCAGAAAATGGTGTTGTTGTGCGACTTCCATATTTGCCACAGAACCACGGCAACGTCTCTTGATCTGCTAAGAGGCTCAAATTCTTTATGATTTCCCAAACCAAGTCTCAATCCCAGTTAGGCTTTGAGTAGTGATGTGTATTATCTGCCTTGGATATTCCCATGTATCTTTTGTACAAGGACACAACAGAAGCAGATGCTCCACAGTTTCCGCGCTCTGATTGCACAAAGAACATATTGATAGAAAGGATGGGGGAGGGTTGGGATTCCAAGATCCTGTCGACTTCAACAAAGCCATGTTAGCAAAATAGGGTTTGGCAACAAGGTAATAGCCCAACCACTCTTTGGAGCCGATTATTTAAAGGCCTCTTTCTCCCAACGGGATATTTGGCAAGCTAAAGGGGGTTAACGATCATTATGGGGTTGGCAAAGTTTGATCCTAAGAAGAGATTCTATATCACCGTTAGTAACATGGGCAGTAGGGAATGGAACAACAACTAAAATAAGGAAGATAAAGGGGTGCATGACAATGCGCAATTTTTACTTCAGAAACAATTTTTCTATTCTAGACTTCTTTCTAAAAGGAAAATTAATTCGGTGACGCAATTTCATTAGTCTACTTTTGGAACATATTTTTAGTTTAGAAATAGGTTTGAAACAAGAGAAGTAAAGATTTTTTACTTCGTGCGTCCTTTTTACTAGTTGGCCACCCACGAGCCATCTATCAATGCCATCCATCGCTGTCGCTCGCCGCTGCCGGTTGCCGTCTGTAGTAAAAAGATTCTAGCATGAATACACGTTAATGACACCAAGGAGTGAACTTCAATTTTCTCAACAACAGTTACTATGTTTAGAAATTGCTGACATATATTATCCTTCTCCTAATGAACACTAAATACCTAGACCGTACCTATTGGTCAATACATTCTCACATGTATTATTTTGTAAGTTTTACATGTATTTTATTTGGGTCATTAATCATTGAATTTGTCTTTTATTTGAAAATCTTCTTATTATGCTGTCAACCCACCTCAATGTCAATTCAGGTGCTACGATCTCAAAGAATATCAATAAAACATAATAACTTGACTCCAAAGTCATAATTATCTTTGAAAGATATTTCTTTTTTTATTATTATGAGTTCTTCATGTATGGTTCACAATTTTGTTCTCGATTCTGTTGCAGTGCTATAAACAAAATGATATCATTTGATAAACTCGCACTTTGCTTCCTAACTTGAGTTAGGAGGTATTCTTATTATCGCACCATCAATCCAATGGATGAGGACTCAAAGTCAAGGTGTTCCACAAATGGTTCTCAAATTTATTTATATTTTTTCTATTCAACTACTAGCTATGATTTATCTCGATCAACAACACTCGCACTTCAACTTCAAAATCAATTGACTATAATTGATTTCCCTGTTCAAGGTCTACGTATTTGATTTCGCTTTTGAAACATAGCCAATTTATTATCCATGTATTGTTGTGCACATGGATCTCATCATGTGGACGATAGGCAAAAATAAAATAAAAATGGGCCAGTTTTTTTTTTTTTTTTTTCATGGGTATCAATTAAAGCGAATAAAACATATCTGGGACGCGGAGATCTGCCAGGTGAAACAGAGTCCTCTTTGTCACTAGGTAGTGTCCATACAAAACTCATATTCAATAATAGGAATTCCAATCAGAGATACGATGCCATAACTTAAAACTTCAAAATCGACAAGAAATTCTAACTACCCGAATCATAAGATGTCTTTGGATCGTAAGAAAACTGAATAGCTGATAAATGAAAGATAATTATGTCACCAGAATATCGATTCTCCCTCTGCGACGGGGAGGAAAGATAATAATTCTTGTCCGCATACTAGGCAGTTGGCCATCCTCTTCGTGCGATAGCATTCAAAATGGTACGTGTGTCCACAACTCATATAAGCCCTTTCCTCTGTTCGTTTGCACTCATCCTGCAAGACATCCCACCCACAAGAGTAGCCAAATAAATAGATTTTGTCAACCCGACTAGCTTCACAAAGTAATAACGAAGGGGGTCACGAACCGAGCAAATAGCACAAATCATCGGTTCTCCGACATTCTCTGCAGACTCATCGTCCTCCCTTGTCCCCTTCTCCATTCGCTCTTTAACTTTGTTATACTTACGGCCGATGACTCGTGTACAACCTACAATCGCATCTTTACTTCCGTCATAGTTATCTCCTTAAATACCGCATAAAATCTATCTCTACTATCATCCACTGCTTGGAATTCCTTTGGCTAAAAGATTAATTAAGTTTATACAGGATAAGAATTTATACAACCCATCGCTGGATTTAAATGATACAGAGTTTAATCACTAAAGAATTTAAAAATAAAAATAAAAGAATGCATGAGCTAGAATGTGAAAGTAGAAATAATCACAGCAACTCGTTTAATTTCTCCCCTTATGAGAAGTAGGAGGAGATCTATGGATAGATGGAGTACGTGGATAAAAATAAAATAACAAAAAGGGATCAAACAAGTGAAAGTATAAACAAAAATTGAGATAACTAATCATTAACAAATACGTTTAAAAAAAATTCGTACTTAGAATCGTCAGAGACTATGGAACTTCAGTACTTTTTAATCAGAAGTAGCTGTAGAAAAAAAGAAGAAGTCGTGACAATGATAGGACCAAGGAAATATTACGTGGTAAGGGACTTCTCGAAGCTTTGGAATCACGCATTGATGAAGCTTTACTATCGTGTCAAGCGAGTAATGAGTTACCACGTATTCCATCGGCAATGGCTTTATCTGCGGTGGCCATGGCTTTCTCTGCAACAACAAAGATGAACACGCTAACCCTAGTTTGCAGAACTTTTTTTTTTTTTTTGAACAGGTAGTTTGCAGAACTTATAAGGGACTAAAAAAAAAAAAGTTTGCAGAACTTATAAGGGACTAAAAAGCACACGATCCGAATAGCATGGTGCGACCGCGCCCGCACATTAGCGCGCGCGTCCGGATGCCTCTTGAGGCGATGTCCCGACACCGCACTCTTGTAAGGTGGACAATTAGTGTGAGTAAAAAGACGGCGCAGAGTTTATTCAAGAGCTTGCTACCTCCTGGAGTTCAAGTAGTGATGCAAGATTCTCCCTCCGATGAGTTACCGTCATTGAGATCCTCCAATACTAATCGTGATATTTGGTCTCTGATCTTCTTCTTCTTCTTCTTTCCAAAGTCCAACGACCTTCTCTTGATTATAGTGAATTGATTTTATAGATGGGTTGCCGCCTTGCCGATGTAATTTCGATACTCATCAGGAAGGTAGCAAATATCTTCCCGATTACGATTTGCGTTGGGATTCGATTTCTTTCTTTTCTTAACTATAGATAGAATACATGTGAGTGCAAAGTCTTGCAATTTAGGAAAAATATCTTTAAGAAGACGCGAAACTTTGAATATCCCATCTGGTTTGAATCTCAAGTTTCTTCCGATCAACTTCATAAATAATCCATGACGATTTATGGTGGTAGATTATCATATTGACAAATAATATGTAATTCAAAAGTAGAATCAATCTCTAAATTTTCAAAATATAATCCCCAAATCTCCGACACTTCCGAATTTAAATTAGAATCTTTCTTATCTTTGGCAAGTTAAATCTTCCTTAATTTTTTCTCAATTAATCCCCTTGAATTGGCTTTTTATGGAAAATGTGAAAAAGGAAAGGGAATATAAAAAGAAAGAAAAATAAAAAAGTGAACCTAGATTTTACACATTTGCGTCTTTGCTTAGCGAGCTACGCCAGGCATATATTGGTATGGACTGTCATATGATCTCGGTTATCCATGTCAAAATACGTAGAAATTCTCGCATTCCATATAGAAAATATGTAAATCGAATGAACTAGTGTTAATTAAATGCAGGTTACAATTTGAAGTGGCAATTTACTTGAGATTTTATATGGATATTTCAAATAATAACTATCCCCAACCGGAACAGTTTTCACGTAGAGCAACCAAGATTATCAATTTAATGCATGTTTGGTAACCATTCTGTTCTCGGGAATCATTTATAATTCATAAATTGTTTTTTCTAATGTTGTTCCTTGAAAGAATTTCTGAGTATTTGAAAACGTTTGGTAATTGTCCAAAATTTCTATTCCGGGAATAGAAATATGTTTGATACAACTCTCAAATTCTTTTATGATTTATAATTTCTTATAATTTTTAAAATATATATATTTTTCCTTTTCTTCCTCTTCTTTTTCCTTTAGCTGGCGACCCGCAAGAGGTTGAAGAAGAAGAAGAAGAAGATAGGGAAAAGAACAAAATGAAAAAAAAAAAAAAAGGGAAAAGGAAAGACTTTGATTATGGAGTTGTTCCCGAAACACATAAATAAAAATAGTTACTATTAGCCGATTACCAAACAAGGCATTATTCTCCGCTGCTATTAGGGGGACACTAGATAATAGATAGTAGACATGCCAAGGACTCAAAAGAGCATAAAAATTAGATACCCAATTTGAAAAATCAGCTTTTTACAAATAGCACAAATAGTTGGGCATCGATTGCAAGTGGGTATAGGTGTATTTTTATTTGTTCAAAAGAATAGCTGTATTAAAAAGAAGAAAATAAAAATAAATAGTATTTTTGGTGGAGTTGAGACAATCTCGATGGAGAAACAAAATAATAATAAATGAAAAGGCTAAGTTTCAAATAACTTGTAATTCTACAGGAAAAAAAATTGAGAATTAATTGAAAATTAGGATAAATGAATGTTAAAAGAACAGTAACCACGTAATAAAATGATAAATCGATAATATATAAAAGATATATCCATTGTGATTTAGATTGGATGCTTGTGGTTACTGTAATACTTGACAGGTATATTTTCGTCCATCAATCTCGATATTGCTAAAGTTTTCTAATTTAAGATTGCAAACTTAAAGGAAATGCGTGAACTGTTATAGAAAGGGACTTCCAATTTAAGTCTTGCCTTTTGATAAGGGTGCTTAGATTGTGATATATAAAGAATGATAAGCAATTCTTTCCAAATTGAGAAATATTTCACTTGGAAACATAGACAATGAAATCCTTATATATTGAAAGGAAATCGAACAAGAAGAAATAAATTGAGTATAGGGCATTAGGAGTTGGAAGTGTGAATTTTATTGATCCGCATAAATCATAGCTAGCAACAAGGGCATTTTCCATGGTGTATCTAATTTGTAATATTGTCATGACTAGTGATAAATACTTAATACTTAATGGACTAAACGGAAAAACAAGTGCCAATTGTTCATTATTTAGGTCGCTTTAGAATTCAATCTGACTGGTCTTATGTAAAATATTAACCTCCTTGCTAGGTTGATTGAATGAAGTTAGCGTTCAATTATAAGACATGGGGAATAATACACACATTGAAAGCCATGCTTCTCAATATACCTCATAAAAATTTCGCCAAATTTTGGGTTACCGAGACGCTCTATCGAAACCATACTCAACTCTGACTATCCGATCCACTTGTACACATAATATATGTATTTTCTTTAAACTATCACAATCTCTAATTTTAGAACTATCTCGTTTATTATCATGACGCGCGTCATCTTATTAAATCCTTTTAATACGTTTGAATTGATTTTATTTTAAAACGATGTTATTATTTCAGAAACGCAATTTTGTCGATTCGAGGCTACGATGAAACACTGCACGAGATAGACTCCCAAGTTTTAAAACCCTTGCCGTGGAGCACGTGTTATTTTGTCAAAAAAACACTATGAAATTCGACCGGGTTTTGTATATTTTGCCCCGTGATGGTGCCGGCCATTGCTTCTGTCGGGTTGGCCCTCTAAGAGAAAGGAATGGAACGGAAAATATGAGAGTAAAATGTGATCAACGTGGGTAGAAGTCTCAACATCCAAAAAAGCAGTGGAGCTTTTCATTTCCATATTAAAAAAAAAAAAGAATTAAGGAAATGGATGGGAAACTCATGTTAGATAAATTGAAAAATTATTGAAAAAAGTAAACGAATTAACCAATGTTGCCTTAAAGCATTTGTTAGTAAAAAATTGCAGCTTATAATAGTATCTCTAACAAAATAGTTATTTTTCGATAATGCAACGACAACTAACTGATTAGAAAAGTTAAAAATATAAAATATCTTGATTAATTTGAATTCGAAATATGCAGTTAAAAGGAAATTATCCATTGAAAAAGAAAAAAAAGCAGGCGGCAATAGGAATGCAATGGAGCCATCGGGACTCTTCAGTTATTAAACTTAGCAATGAGTTCCTAAAAATCTGTGGTGCACAGTAAATAAAATTACCATGAAAATTAAATATTCACAACAGAATGAAAATTTCGATTCCACAAAAAAAAGGTTTTTTTTATCGAAATAAAATATTTATTTTAGATCTAAGTGAAAGTTTTGAAAACTTGAGGGCAATCTAGTGATAAAGATTTAGTGATAAAGATTGAAGCAAGATTCAGCCTTAACATTAAAAAAAAAAAATCTCCATTAATTAAAATTTGAGCAATAGTAATGGAAAAGCACACAATTTGCTGTGGATATCATAAAATAATGTCTGCAATAAATGTTTAAGATTCTGTATCCAAGGGGAGAAACCAAAGCCAATAGACCTTTTCTAATAATAAAAATGTTAAATGCACGAGAATGATGGTCAACAAACTAATACTAGGAAAATATCTATTCAAATGTTTTTCCGTGAGATAATATCTTATTCAGTAGTACTAATTTACTTGGACTAAAAGGGAGAACGTCTTGGACGGGAAATGATAAGCTATTCTTTTAGCTCCTCTGTAACTTGAATTTGAGCATCCATCCATTCTTTGTAAGTTCAAATCATTAAAGAGCAACACACACCAAAAAAAAAAAAAACACATATCACACTTTACTTAGTTATTATCATGTTAAAATGCTCTTTTTGTATAATTCAAACTAACAAAGGAAACAGACCAAAAAAGATTTAAAAAAAAGGAATATTAAAATGAATGACTGCGAGTAAAAGCCCACTTTTAAATTCACTCCGGGTTTTAATTTATTATTAATGAAATTATTGAAGTGTTTTTATTGCTGGTGGCAGATAAGGACCATGTCCACCCGTGAAAATAATGTAAGAGAGACACGTCATAATATTATTCGATTGAGAGAAATTTGAAAGGCAAAATAGAACAAAGAAAATGAAGGTATTCAAAAGCCATTTGTTGTTAAAGTTGAAGGCTTTAGAAACGTGGTGACAACTTCTATCCCATCTATCATCATCAAGCTATGTATAATTGTTCGGATTTTTAGTTGGGATATAATTAGATATGATAGGATATAAAATATAGGGATTTTATTGTATTATTGTATTCGTTTGATGAATCGCAATAATGAAGTTAGATATTTTTCTATCATACTATGTTCATTGTTTGATATGAACAACATATCAATGTAAATGAGCATAAAAATTGCATAAATAGAGATGGTAAAAATCTCCTCAAATTCTTGCCTACTTGATATTTATCTGCTTATTTTTTTCATTATTTTCCCTCTTTTTTAAATTCCTTTTTCCCCTTTTATCATTCTCCAATAAAAATTTATTAAATAGTAAATTATACTAATATACATAAAATATGTAATAAGTAAAACTAAATCTATATTTATATGTATTGAGTTTATATTATGTGGTAGAAAAAAAATCTAAAAATATATAAATAAAAATATGAACAAATAAAAATGAAATCGTTGTGATTTTTTTCTTTGACAAATTTTATATTAGAATTTGAATATTATTTTAATTTTATTAAGTAAAGATTTTTTTTTTTGTTGAGAAAAATAACTTTTATACCATAAAAAGTGGAAATTCTATCAACAATTATTCCATCTACCTATGATGATAGTTAGGGGCGTACAAAAGAATTGGAAACTACCTGGACTGCCAAGAACCAGGTCGAACCGCCCAAGAATCTATGGTTCCTAAGGGAATCAATTCGGTTCTTAGTTCCAATTTATTGAAACTAGTGGATACCAGTCCAATTCCAAGTTGTAGGTGGACCGCTATTCACTGATTTTAAAGTGTGGAACCATCTATTTGGATTGGACTGATAATACATATAACATACATTTAATTTTAATATAAAAAATAAAAATTTTAAGGGCTTGCTTGGTAATCATCCCAACAGTGCCAGATTCTGATTTTTTGTTCTGAGATTCAGTTTAGGATGAGAATCGGGTTTTGTAAAATTTTTGTTCCTGGGAACAAATTTGTTTCCAGAATCAATTTGGGAGGAGAATCAAGAATAATAATAAAAAAATTGATTCTTGTTCCGGGAACAAAATTGAGAATCAAAACTTTCTTCTTCTCTTTTCTTCTTCTTCATTGATCGCCATCCCGCGACCGTCGCCCACCATTGCTCACCGCCGTCTGCCACCATCGCTGTCCACCGCCGTCCGCCACTACCCGCCGCTATTGCCATCCATCGTCGCCGTTCGTTGTCGCCACTGTTCGCTGCCGCCCACTGCCATTTGACACCACCAGTCGCCAGCGACTGGTCCGGTGAGCTCGTTGGAGGCTCACCCAGTAGGGCGAGGTCCGGCGAGGCCAAGCCAAAGAGGGCCGACCTCGCCGAGGGTCGGCGAAAGGTCTGAAGAAGAATTAGAATAGGAGAAAAAAGAAAAAAAAAGGAAAAAAGGAAAAAAAAAAAAAGAAAAGAAGGAAAAAAATTATAAAAATTATTTTAAAAATAAAATTAATTGATTTGGAACATAATCAATGATACCAAACACAATTCTATTCCAGAATCAGAAATTTTATACAATTACTAAATGCGTTCTTTTACTCAAAATCAATTCTCGGGAACATAATAAAAAATAATCATTTCTGATCAGAATTTGTTCCCGGGAACAGAATCATTAGCAAACGCGCCCTAAATCCCTAAGCTACTTATTAGTTTTTATGTTAGATAACTTATAATAAGTTTTGTGAGTGTACTCTCTTGCATAACATTCTTAACATACTAATATTGCTGGTTCATTGGCTCTAACTGGAAGTGTCTTTGATGAGATGATTTCATTGCGTAATTCTTTATTGCATATTACAGTGCTAACATGTGAAGCTTGATGGAACTGGTTCTATAGACCCATTCGAGAATCAGACAGGATCGTCGATTTAGTTCTTGAGTGGATCTATGAAATCAACGGACGGATTTTAGTTTCAATTTTTCAGAACCGATTTTAATGGGTGGTTCTCGAAATTAGGGTGGGGGGATGGCATTGCAATTTTTGGGTCGGGAATCAGGCCAACTGGCAAGCTGGCAATGGCAAAAGCGATGCACCCCTGCCATTGGCCCTTAAAAGCGAGAAAGGACACTCAAAGAAGCGGGGAAGGGGTGCTCAGTTTGATAGAGAAGAAGCGGAGAGAGAAACCGAGAAGCCAGTGGCTCACCCGAATTACCCTCGGCCTTCATTTGAAGGCAATTCACCCATCATAGTTCATCACAGTGAGCTCCCGAATCAGGTAACCCAGAAAAGCCTCGCCTCTCCCTTGCTTCTCAAGTTTGAGAACTTTGAACTAAGCTAACGAGATTTTGGGTAGACCATGCCAAAAAAAAAAAAAAAACTAATTTAATGCCAATAATATGGAATTTGAGTTTAATATGCTGGATTTAGGTTGTAAATGACATTAAGTCCGAACCTGGAAGTGGTATTCCAAACGGCCTATCAAACATCTGACAAAATGCTTGAATCAAGTGCTGAATTCTAGTTCATAAAATTGATACTTAAAATATTTGTTTTGTGCTCGATTCGTTCTAATACTGTTGCATCATCACTAAGCGTTGATTTTTCTTTGAT
>NW_027266439.1:0-129969 GCF_046630445.1 Rutidosis leptorrhynchoides | reverse complement strand
GATGTGAGAATTGGGTTGTGAACTGGATTGGAAAAACGGAAATGTGTTTGTGATTTGGTTTTCAAGCACATGTGTAGGTTATGGCCATAGACCGATTATATGAGACTATCTATTGTTGTGTCCCGTCATTGTCTATCATTGAGGGTAGAGTGACATTAGTAACGAACGGCCCGCGGTGAGGCTGAGGTATGTTTTGTGCTAACCTAAACCAAAAGACGTGGTAATGCGTATCGTTACTGTACCCAGACAGGGTCTAGGTACCATGTGCCGTCCGACCGATCGGGTTAAATGTCGGAGTTTTTGTTGGATTGGGTAAGAGGTCAGTTCGTTGTCTGTCCTGGGCATTCTTTATGCCTAGTTGGTTTTTGATTTGGTGAGTGTTGGGCTATTGGATTTTGGTAAGGAAATTTTGGTTGTTTGGATCTTTGTTGGTTTGTATTCTGGTTTTGAGAAACCTTTTAACTTTCATGGGTTTTATTTGAGTGTTGGGATGTTGGGTTTTGAAAAAAAAAAATATATAAATATATTCATATTGTTTTGGGAAGAAACCGAGTTTATTAACGTTGTTCGGGAAGGGAAGCGAGTTTTGGAAATCTATAATCGATTTCGAAACTTCCGTGGGTGTATAATTTATTAGTCTGCCTTTATATTATTATATTTGTATTTGGTACTTACTAAGTTCGTCGTCACTCATCCAAATACTACATTATTTTTCTTGCAGTGCATAGATTAAAAGACTAAAGGGAAGCGCGTGGCAACGTTCGAACTTATTTCATTTTTGTATAATCTTTCATCATTTCTCAAAATAGATATTACTCCGTGTGTTAGTAAAGTTAAATTGTAAAAATATAACGACTTATTAAGTAAATTGATAAATTATTTAATAATTTAATACTTGTGAGATCGTAAATAGTAATTAGGCTGGTCTTAATCTCGCTTGAGGAGATTGAGACGCAAGTCACGATCATAGTGAGTTTCAGGTCGTGACAACAAATATCCTCAAGCGTCATCATTTATATTCAATAATACTTTTTCTTCATAAATACTCTTTCCGGTCCACTTCAAGTGTCTCGTAATGAAAGTTGAGAATCTTAAGAAAACAATAAATGATAAGAAAAATTACTTGTTTGTCCATCATTTATTATTCAAAAGTCATAAATATTTATTTAAAATAAAAGATTAATTGAAATAAATATAAAAATAATTCTGGAAAAAATAACTCGAATATGCATTGATTTCGTAAAGAAAGACTTGAAATGGACCAAAAAAAAATTTCATTACGAAACACTTAAAATGAATCGAAAGAAATACTGTTTATATTAAACATATAATAAATCAATGAGTCGATCCATTGTACGAGAGTTTCGTAACTTTGAAAACTTCACAATAAACTGTATAAATGATATTAAGAATTAGACTAAAAGAGAAAAAAAATATAATATTGGATAGAGTTTAGTTATGAATATATAATGTTTTTAAAAAATATAGAATATTTAATAAATTAATTGTAATTTTTTGGATTATATAGGATAAAAAATTAAAATTATTTGTCAAAATTCGATTCGATAATAAATTATATAATTAGGATAAGATAATTTTATTCTTAATAGATGGGAATTTTTTTAACCGAGTGTCTTTATTTTTTTATTCGAATAAGTTATGAAAACATGTTAATGTAATCTAGCACTTCAATTAAAATATGTTTAGTAATTCATAAAAAAATAATTTTAAAATATGTCATTTTTTAGAGTGATAGATCCAGGATAGCACAGGGATTAATAGACAAATTAATTAATAGTATAATAAACCCACTTGGCAAACATAATAGTCCCCATGGGTATTAATCAAATTATAATGTTATGATAATTAATTAGAGGGCAAGAATATTCAACTTAATTGTATAAATAGCAACAAACTGTGTCACCTAGATAATTATATAGTGTACTATATACCAAACAAACAACATGAAATTAGTCTCATATTGTCTCTCACTTTCAGCAATAACAACAATAATATTGCTCTTCATTTTCAACTCATCACTCACAGTGAATGCCAAAAATAATGATAATCAGATAAGCAAACTCAACAAGCTGATTAAGTCGAGAAAATCTAACAATCCTCCTCTTTCCGATTCATCGTCAATACTATTGGATTCGATTTTTTCCGATAGTAGTACCGTTTATATTAATGAAGATGGAGGTTCGATGAAAGCTGACAAGATAAGCTATTTGCCGGGTCAACCTAAAGGTGTGGACTTTGATCAGTATTCAGGCTATATCACCGTTGACGCTAAAGCTGGACGTCGACTCTTCTATTACTTTGTCGAGTCTCCGACCAATGCTTCCGACAAACCTCTTGTCTTGTGGCTCAATGGAGGTATGTGTATACGAACATGCGATCATCCTTTGTCGTGTTAATTTATCTTTTACAGTCAATAGTTTTTAATAGTACTATTCCATGACTATGGACCTCAAAGTTTAAAGTAATTTTTTTTATATGTGTAATACAATATATACATAGTCTTCTCTTCTCCGCAAAAGTCAAACACACGTACTCATATAAGATAAAATAACTTAACCAATATTATTTTTATATAAAATATTGAGTTTGTGCATGTAAAATTTAAGTGGGCACATGGACAATTCCTAAGCTCTATCCTTTAATTCTTTTAAAAAAAATTAAAAAATTAAAAAATATTTTTTTAAAAAAAATATTACTTCCGTCTCAAATTAGATGTAAAATTTTACATATAATTTATATATTAAATTTTATATTTAATTTGAGATGGAAGTAGTATGTTAATGTATTTTATCATTCTTGAATTAAGAATGGAGATTTCACTTTTGATATATTAATTAATAATTAATCTAGTTTAATTGAAAGGATAAATATTATCATAAGAATTCAAAAGATGATATGTCGAGATTAGAGTCGTCCAAAATTTAAAGTGATCGTCCACAGTTGACTTGTTGTAGTGACTACACTACCAGTCAATGCCTAAACACATGATTAGCGACAATATATAATTGCCAGATTTCTATTATTAATATTAATTTTATTTTTTATAAAAGATTAAATTTTATAAAAAGGAAAAAAATCTTGCATTAAGGTAACGGACAGTGCTGAATTATAAAATTCTTTTTTAAGTAAAGTTGAATGATAATCTTTTGAGAAATTTTCTACCTTCTAATATCCAAAAGCAAAAAAAGAATGACAGACAGACAGGCAAAGGAACACAACATACGAGCTGCCAAAATTGAAGATTAGATTAAATACTAATTTCTAGTGTTGTTATAATCAATCAAAGTGATCAACAAACAGGGCCCATGCATGACATGGATTATTCTAAATTATCTTTGGACGTATATTCCACCACTTGTTTGAATGGGGCCAGTATTATTCAAGGTCTAGATTTATAAACATAAATTATTTTTTTATAGATGATATTTTATATTTTTATATTCATTTAAATAGATAATTAAAATTTGATTTAATGATTAAAATATTTTTTTTTACATAAAATATAGATTTGACTCCATTTAATTAAGTTCATGGGCTAAATATTAGAGATTTGGTATGCCTACAAGTAAGTTTGGAATCCATCAAAAAACATGATTCAATGATTTGAAACATTAATATCCTCCTCTTGCAAGAGATTATATAACCACACCTAGAGAAAATAAGTCCAAATTCCACCAAATGATAGTATTAAATGAAAATTTTCGGTCATCTCATGAAAATGTTAATACTATCGGCTCCGTTTCTAATTATTTATCAATTTTATATAGAAGTGATAAATAATTAGAGACTAAAAGAGTAACTTTTGTTTGTAACAATCGGCACGTTTATGTGTGGTTTTTAATTTGTGTTTCTCATTGTTTACTTTTGCGGGGTCCGTCACTAATTGATCAACCCACCAACACGACAGCTAATTAGGTATAAAGTATCTACTACTTTGTCAATGTGGAAATATTTCTACCATAGAATTAATAAGTAGTATTCCCTAACATATATTTATTTATTTTTATAATAAAGGTTAAAATTTTATTAATAAATTAAAAAGTTACTGAATTTGTTAATGTATCTATCCGTACGATGAAATTTTTAACTTTTTAAATATAAAATATATTAGGGTAAGGTTTGCGATGCTGTCGCGAATTTATGTATTTAGTCTATCAGTCTTTTATATATAATTTTAAAGATTTATGTTCACATGAAATCGAGAAAATCCACATCTTTTTTTCAGATCGTAAAAATTTAGCTATATAATTTTGATTTTAATCGTAATGTCGTGACTCGACTTTAATTCATAGTTGCAAGACTTTAAAATTTAAGAACTCTTTTAAAAGATAGAGATGAAAAGTGGATACGTGCCAAAAAAAAATTTGGACTTACCTAAAAATAAATTAAGAAGAGTGATTATTTAATAAACTATAGAGATGGATCTGTAGAATTATTTGATAAAATTTTGTACTGACCATTCACAAAAGAACAAGTGAGTTGTAAGATTTTTTCTTAAATCATATTTGTTTACATATTTTTATTTTATTCTATTATACTATCATTTATGATTATATTATATATTTCTTTTATATATATATATTTTATGATTCATATTGCTATACCCTACATGGAGATTTGTGACTCCTAGAGGGCAAATATAAAAAAAAATCCTAATCGAAAATAAACATGGTCTTACTATTTTTTAATTGTTTTTGCTTTAGTGACACGTGTCCTTTTTTTAGTGGAAGGTACAATATTTTGAATTTCTTTTCTTATTTGATTGTTTGCATCTTTTAACGAAAAAATCGTAGAAATATCATACGAAATCGAAAAATATCATAATGATTCTCATTCGGTCGGCACAATTTAGGCCTACATTTTTTCCTCAGATAACAATGTTGCGTTGCCGTCTCCATTGTAGTTACGCGCATTAAAGTTTTAAAAGTATTTTGGAGGAGAGACAAAATTATGTGACACGTGTCACAATACGGTAAGACCCATTTATTTAAAAATAAGATGCAAGAATCACTAAGTATTATCTCATAAGGTATTGGGAACAAATAGATTTGAACTTTAAATATCTCCATTTTACTTAAAAATCGTAAAATAATCATATAAAGTTTGAAATTATAGAAACAACTCTCATTTGGTAAGAAAAATCTATGTTTTATTTTGCTCCAAACATCAATACTTAGACATGACTTCTCTTTATAGTCACCGGGCTTTGAAGTTTCGAAATTATTTGTAGGAGAGAAAATGTTACGTAAGATCCAAGACCCACTTAATATTTAAAAATAAAATGCGATGATTTTTTAACATTTTCATATAAAGAATATGAAGGAAATTGTTTTAACTTCAAGTATGTTCGGTTTTATCTAAAATTTGCAGTAGAATATTTATATGAGATCTAAAATATCAAAATAACTCATTTGATCGAAAATATAAGGTCTACTGTTTTTGCCTCTAATATAAATATTATGATGCGGCTTGTAATTACGGATTTTAAAGTTTCGTAATTATTTTAGAAGAGAGAAAATATTGTATAATAGGCAAAGAATAAAAATTGAGGGCCATTCATTAATGTTTTCTAAAGTAGACGAAGAAAATTAAATTTATCTTTAAATATGAATAATTTTTAAAAATCCTACAATATTCATAGAAAATCGGAAAATTTTGAAACGACTTTCATTCGATGTGGAAAAATTCAGACCTACAATTTTATGTCTAATAGGAATGTAACAATGTGGTCTTAATTTTCAATTACAGGAATTTGAAGTTTCAAGTTTTTTGTGTTAGGAGAGAGATGACAATGACACGTGTGAGTACATGGTTGGTGAGTTGTTTCAATGAACAATCATAATACACTCTAAGCACAAAAAAATGAACAATAATAATCCTAATTTACTACATAATTTTTGACTATTTGCATGTTAGAGTTTTATTGTTTTAGTATAACTGTTATAATTTTTGACTATTTGTAGTTTTATTGTTTTAGTATAACTGTTATTCCCAAATGTGATGGGGAGAGTGTCGGTCACGAACAAACTATGAGAAAATGATACATCACACTATAGCAATATCAAAAGTTATGCTAGCTATTACATTCTAAAAATTATAAACCTAGTATAACTTATACACCTAAACTTTTATGAATGTTGAGGAAACTTGAGCAGAGAAAATGTCGAATCCACAAGCATGTAAAGAACAAATATTATAATTTCAAATTGATAAAAAAATAAACTACTCTTTCAGTCGAAAATACTTTTCACTTTTTTTATATAAATGGAGGTAGGACTAATTAATACACTTGTGGAAAGAATAATTTTATATGGCAGATGATGATTAATTATGATGACCAGGGCCAGGATGTTCTTCTATGATTGGAGCCTTTCAAGAACTTGGACCTTTCAGGATTAACAGTGATGGAAAGACATTATACAAAAATCCTTATGCTTGGAATAATGGTATTTTACTATTTCTACTCAAAATATTTAACTACCGTATGTTTTTTAAAGAAAAATTAATGTGACATTCAAATATTTTCTTGTCGGCAGCTGCAAATGTACTATTCCTGGAGTCTCCGGCAGGCGTTGGGTTTTCATATTCAAAAACTCCGTTAGGTTATTACGAAAGTGGTGACAAAGAAACGGCAAAAGGCTCCTACACTTTCCTCGTCAACTGGCTTCAGAGATTTCCACATTACAAAAATCGCGATTTTTTCATAACTGGCGAGAGCTATGCTGGTCATTATGTCCCTCAACTTGCTTACACCCTCCTCGCAATGAACAAGAATCCAGATCACACCACATTCATCAACCTTAAAGGCATTGCCGTGAGTTTCTAATTACAAACGTACAATTAATTTTACTTTATTACGTTCTCGATAAGAATGGTGGTGCCTTAATCATTAGATCACTGATTGACACTCATTTTACTTTATTAGAAATCTCATGTACTTTGGACTATATCGTATAGTTGAAAATGATTTTTATATACATATTCCTCTCTTGATCTCAAATATTGGATGTTGTTTCAGATCGGAAATGCGTGGATTGACGATTGTACTGGGTATAAAGGAATGATTGATTATTTTTGGTCACATGCTCTGATTT
Organism: Rutidosis leptorrhynchoides; assembly: GCF_046630445.1. Lineage (NCBI taxonomy): Eukaryota > Viridiplantae > Streptophyta > Magnoliopsida > Asterales > Asteraceae > Rutidosis > Rutidosis leptorrhynchoides. The sequence goes on along the minus strand of NW_027266439.1, from coordinate 122,854 downwards.
CTGATGAAACTCATGCCTCCCTTAATAAGAACTGCGATTACGACTCTGGAAATTATTCAAAGGCTTGTGAAAAAGCTGACGGTGAAGGAAGTCTAGAAATGGGATATATTGATATTTACAACATATATGCTCCATTGTGCCTACCCTCACAATCTCTTGGGAAGATTAATTCTGTAAGTGTGAAATCAAAAGCAACTATCATATCTTACATATGGAATATTAACTAGATAAACCTTATCATCTTAAAAGAGTCCTTATATCTTTATATAATTAAAAGAATAAAATTGATATGTTCTAATTGCATATCTTATTGTCGAATCAGATATATATTATTGTCAACACTTATGTGTATATATATTATTATCACGAATCATCAAATATCTAAGAAGATATTCTTATGCATAAATATCCGTTCAACGGACAACTGGCTAGTTATTAACCAGATATTGTTGACTTCGTCATCAATATCAGATCAAAGAATTCGATCCATGTTCAGACGATTACATGGATTCTTACCTTAATCGTGAGAATGTTCAAGCTGCACTTCATGTAAAACCTACCAACTGGTCAAAATGCGGGTAAATTATGCAGATTTCTTTATTCTTTAAGCAGTAAATTATTATGCAATTTCATATTATAAATTGTCATTAAATTTGCCAATTAAAGAATATAAACTTACTTCCAGTCCGTGTTGTGTTGCTTAGGGAAGTGGAATGGGCTGATTCTCCAACAACAGTTCTTCCCATAATAAGGCAGATTATGGCCAGTGGGATCAATGTATGGATTTACAGGTACTTGTATTAATTGCAACAAATTAATTACCATGACATTGAATAGTATTGTTAGAATTATTATTAAAACTTACATAGTTTTGGATGAATGAATTAAACATTGTCAGTGGGGATACTGATGGACGAGTTCCAGTTACATCGACGAGATACGCCATAAATTTGTTGAGGATTCCGGTGCAAAATCATTGGCGACCTTGGTACAGTAAAGGCGAGGTAAGAAAAAGAAAAAAAAATCATATATTGAATTTTGTCAATCTCAATTAACTGATTAGTACAACTTTCATTCCAAAATACTAGTTGCTAATGCAAAATATTTACAACTATTTTGAGACGGAGATAATATATAATATTGGACGACATACAACTATATATATAAATGTACTATGCAGGTTGGAGGATATGTGGTGGGATACAAAGGAGGCTTGACATTTGTTACTGTAAGAGGTGCTGGACATCTAGTCCCTAGTTACCAACCTGAAAGGGCTTTAACCATGTTTTCGGCCTTCCTACAAGGAAAACTTCCTAAATGATCCTCAGTCAATCAATGCGTTAATTCCGAAAACCATATATATGTTTTCGGCTTTAATTCCTAGCTACAAGGATGCCTGTGTGCACGCGAACTAATCTTTATAATAGAAATCAGTAATTCATAGCTCTATATAAAGATAAAAATAAAATAAATAAGCATTTATAATGCCACTTTTCAAATGGAGTAATTCTTAAGAAGAAAGTATGACTTACTCATGATCGATAAATGATAATATTACTACATACATGCATGTTTAGCTCTGCAAAATAAAATTTCACAAATAATATTAGTACATTTCAATTTTCACAGATAGTAAATTCTAGATCCATGCAAGTAAATTCTGGTTTTTGGAACTATCTGGCCAGAAAATCTTGAAATTGTTATGTAATAGGTTGTTGAGAGAAGAAAACTCGGAGAGAATTTGAAGAGAAAGAGTTTTGAGAATTGAGATTCTAGAGAGGACATAGAATTGTATTGTTAGTTAGTACCCACAATAAGTTATTTAAGCTATTTATTGGTTTTGATATTGGGCTAAGGCATATGATGTTGCTCAACAAATTGGAGAATACATTCTAATTATCTTTGAGAACAAATTTTATGCTTAAATACGTTATTTAATCTATATATACTTTTAGCACTGAAAATGGAGGTTCATAATTCATTTGGTTCCCAAAAACTATAATAAGTTTACGTACCAATTCCTAACAGGAAGACTCAACAACAGCTTCCGAGAAGCCCCTCATGCATTGATCCTGCCATATGCTGCCGAAGGCCACATGAATCAATGTAAGAAAAGCAGTGTGCGCCCTTTTTATGTGGAAAGCATGGTGGGGGAAATGACTGTCGAATGATGCCGCAACATCTATTTTAACTGAAGGTACTAAAATGTGTAACATTTTAAAGTTGGGGTATGAAGTTGTAAGTAAAATAAGTTAAGGTAGGATTTAGTAAACTGACCTCAAGTTCAAGTAAGTTCCACGTATTTATCCCGAATGAAAAATATGAAAAACATGTTCGATCTGTTTTATAGTCAAATTCATGCACAAAGAGTTAACAATAGCGCGTATGTATGGTCGAGAAATATGAGATTTTTTGGGCTAACGAGAAAACGAGAGGGACGTAAAGAATGTTACCGGTGAAACATGAGTGACAGAAGTATGAATCTTCTTTTTTGTTAAAAAACCTAACCCTCATGCAACTCCTTCAGCTTCTAAACAAATCCATCCATGGGTGGTCTTGATATATTGTAAATGTTTGATGACTTCCTGAGTATGAATCATTTTGATGAGCATTTTTGTCTACCTAATGATGGCAACGATTGTATCTCAAAGAATCTTTTTAATAATGGCCATCCAAAGGCAATATTGCCATGCATATATTCACTAAACATGCCAATTTTCAAATTAATTACACCTTCATTCAATATAACTATGTAACTTGTGCCTCGATTTAGTTTTGCAACTCATTCTATGATATATGGATATACATAGCTAAAAAATTCTTAGGTGGGATGTGTTAGTGTGGTGGATGATTTTTTTACTTCGATTTGTTATGTAACCGGCTAGACTGAGAGAAGAGAATTAGAGTTGAAGAGAAAGCAAATCCAGACAGATCAGAGAAGAGAGAATTGTATTGTTTGGTAGGAAATTGATATTCTTTTGTATCCCTTAATTTATAAAGTCTCTCGGTTACATACACTACGTGATTAAGCTCACAAATCGATTAATTACACTTCATAATCTTTATAAGCTACTCGGACTCAACAAAAGAAATACCCAAAGTGCAATCAATTCGAAGAAATGATATCACCTGATTTGAGAACCAGGCCACGTCAAGATATTTAACAAACATATTATTTTCCTTGAGCATGAATCTGGACACAACCGGTTAAGGTTGTTTCTTTGTGGCTTGGAAGTAAGGAATTCGAATCATAAAAAATCTCTTTAAAATTGTAAGAGAAAGGTTGCATATTACGACATCCTCCCCCATACTCTCAAAACGGAGATCTTAGTTCACATGAATTTGCCCTTTCTTTCTTTTCCTTGAAAAGTCCGAACAATAACTAAAGGAGCTTTCCCATACATGCTTTTTTCAATGGTATTTCTACTTCTAAAAACTGAATTAATTACGTAAATAGTGATGCTTTAAATTAGGTGGACAGAATATGTAATGAAATTGAAGAGGTGGAGAGAAATAAAAAAATCGAGTTCACAGAACTCTATCTTATGACTAATCCTCTCCTAATTGCGAGTAACAAACGAAATTACATAATCGAAAACATAAAACTCAATTTTGGTTTGGTCAAATTCGAGCACATAGAACTCGAGTATGGTTTGGCATTTTCTAGTCATAGTGTACTTGACTTTGCTTTGTAATAGAAAATTAAATAATTGATTAATTACCACATCCACTTAGATTGTTTAATTAGCTCTCGATCAATTCGTAAGCATTCATTATAGTACAAAAATAGCGTGCACTAAAAATCAATCTAAAACTTTAATCTATCTATAACTATATATAAGTAATGATCACTAGTAGCGTACGTGTTCGAGCTTCTCAAATAATGAAGGTATATATTGTGGGGTTTGATTTTAATTATAAATAGATCAAGAGAAATGTTATCCTAAATTTGTTCAAAGTAGCAAAAGCAAAGTCGAGTACTATGTACTCGAATATGATCAAATAATGCCAAACCAAAATCGAGTTCAATATACTCGAATTTGATCATACTAAAATCGAGTTTTATGTACTCGAACAGCTTAATCACGGATTAATCAAAGTCGAGTTCTGTGAACTCGATTTCCTTAGTTCTGTTCACCGTTCCGTTTCAAACAACAGGACTGTAGCGCACTCTCTAAAAATTAATAAGTGGATGAAGAATAAAGTAACAACATGGATGGTTTACACCTGTGATGAATAGATTTTTTTTAATTCAAATTAGGTATAGATTATACAAAAAGAATTAACTTTAATTATGTAAGATAAGATTTTTTTTTTCTTTATTCAAACTAATAAACACGAGGGATAAATTTATTTTATCCCCCTCATTCTATATGAAAAATAATAAGCCCTCTTCAAAATTCAACGTGTATAAAATAGCAAAAACTTGTGTTAGCTAAAGAAGTACACTGTCGTGTACCAAACGAACAGCATGAAATTAGTCTGATATTTTCTCGATCTCACTCTCAGCAATAATAATTATATTCTTTTAATCATCACCAGCTCATCAGTCACAGTGAGTGCCAAACAAAATAATAATCAGATAAGCCAACTAAACAAGCTGATTAAGTCGAGGATATCTAACAATTTTCCTCAGTCAATATTATTGGATTCAATTTCATTCGATAGCAACGTTTATTTTAATGAAGACGCCGGTTCGATGAAAGCTGACAAGAAAAGTTCTTTGCCGGGCCAACCAAAAGGTGTGGATTTCGATCAGTATTCAGGTTATATCACCGTTGACGCCAAAGCTGGTCGTCGACTCTTCTACTACTTTGTGGAGTCTCCGACCAATTCTACCGACAAACCTCTTGTCTTGTGGCTCAATGGAGGTACGTGTATACGACCACAAAAAGTTATTTTTAGGTAAAGTTGAATGATAAAGTTGTCGAGGAATTTTCTACCATGCTAGTCCATGCAAAAGCCAAAAAGAATGACAGACAGACAGAGGAACACCAAACACGAGCTGCCAAAATTGAAAAATAAGTTTAATTAATTACCACGCTTGAGAAAATGAATAATTTCACATGGCAGATGATTACTAATTATGATGAACAGGACCAGGATGTTCATCTATGATTGGAGCCTTTCAAGAACTAGGACCTTTCAGAATCAACGGTGATGGAAAGACATTATACAAAAATCCGTATGCTTGGAATAATGGTATTTTTCTATTTCTACTCTAAATTCATAACTACCATAGTTTTTTGAAAAGCAAATTTAATGTGAAATTCGAAAAAAATTGCTTGCCGGCAGCTGCAAATGTACTATTCCTTGATGCTCCGGCAGGCATTGGATTTTCATATTTGAAAACTCCATCTGGTTATTACGAATTTGGTGACAATGAAACGGCAAAAGGTTCATACACTTTCCTCGTCAACTGGCTTCAGAGATTTCCACATTACAAAACCGCGATTTTTCCATTACTGGCGAGAGCTATGCTGGTCATTATGTACCTCAACTTGCTTACACCATCCTCACAATGAATAAGAATGCAAATCACACCACATTTATCAACCTGAAAGGCATTGCCGTGAGTTTTTATTTACAAACGTACATTTAACTTTACTTTATTGTCACGTTCCCAATGAAATTTGACCATTCAGCCTCTCAAAGATGGGGAATTATTCATGGATATTATGGAACGTATCCATTAAATTAAAATGATTCATATATCATCCTCTCTTGAGCTCAAATACTGGATATGACGTTGCAGATCGGAAATGCGTGGATTGATGATTATGCTTGGTCACATGCTCTGATATCTGATGAAACACATGCCTTGCTTAGTAAGAACTGTGATCACGCCTCTGGAATTTTTTCAAGGGCTTGTGAAAAATCTCAGATAAACGCGGACATAGAAGCGGGAAATATTGATATATACAACATATTTTCTTCATTGTGCCTACCCTCACCATCTTCTGGGAAGATTAATTCCGTAAGTATGAAGTCTAACTAACTCTCATAACATATACAGGTGACCTGTTTAAATTAATACGGTCACAACCTGTGAGATTTAGTACTCTTTTCTTTTCATTTTCAAATAGATGTCATTTTGATTTTTTAAATTCATTCAAAATTTAATGTATCTAGATAATAATAATGATTAGATATATTCATTTTTGAATAAATTTAAAAAAATAAAATGACACTTATTTCAAGACAAAGGTAGTCTAATTAAATGATGTTTTTAATTTGGACAAAAACTTGTATCCTGTGTCAGTCGGAAGTCTAACAACCAACGACAAGTAATAATAAGACGTGTGTCAAATATCTTTATATCTCAATTTTTTTTATGTAAGACTATTTGGTTTTGATAGAAATCATTACATTATAATCGCTTTTAACGATAATTTTCTAGGGTTCATAAATCCATTATTCAATATAGGATATGATAATGGAGATACAAATTTTATGTATAAAAAAAATTAAAATACCTCAATAATTCTTCACTTTCAAATTCTTAATAAAAACAAACACAACTTTAATATAGATCCAAATTTAAAAATTCAGATTTAATTATATGTAACACATATCCCTTTATGTATAATTGTTGATTGTTAGGCTTAATGTTAATATAGGAGGCAAGTTTTTCCATTAATTTATAGATATACGATTTATATTTAAAACTTGATCTTGTGACTGAACGAAATTATGATTATTAGTTTTGCTAGGTTATTAATATATCGATTATTGTTTTACCGAGGTTCAATTGTTCATGGAATAATCAAGCCTGGTCATATTAAAAGAGTACTTATTATTAACCAAATATTGTTGACTTTGTTGATGCAAACTGCCTGTGTTTCTACCCTGTGCTTGAAGATGTGTTGACACAGGTCTGCGGCAGTTTCTATGAGTTGACTATTTTCGTCAAACCTCATTTACTTCAGAAGATATGATTCGATCCTACAGTACAAATCAGATTGGGAAACTAGTAATGGATGAATCCTGGTTGATTTGATTCGGATTTGATGGTGATTCGATTTGATTTGAAGAAATAATTAGTTTCCTTGTTGAGAAAGGAAACTGTTTATCAAAAGGGATTTGATTCGGATTTGATGGTGATTCGATTTGATTTGAAGAAATAATTAGTTTCCTTGTTGAGAAAGGAAACTGTTTATCAAAAGAGAAGTCAACTGGTAAAAGGATTCTTCAGAGTATCAATTCTCATTTCAGCAGGGATTCTATTCGGTCTTGCAGCAGTATAAAAGAAAAAGACTCTCTACACTGGAAATCATCCTTTCACGCTTCTTAATCAGAGTTAAGAAGATCACTTAGCAGCTAGAGAGAGTTGTATGCACAGTGGAGTGTTAGGTCCTCGTGTATCTGCAAGAGGGTTGCGAGCAAGCCCTTGTCCGGTTGGCAAGGCAACGATACGCGTGTATCTGAAAGAGGGTCGCGTGAAGTCCTCACCCGTTTGGTGTAGGCGACATTGTAAGTCCTAATAGTTGAGATTAGGCGGTGTAGGTAAGCAAATAGTACACTTAAAAAAATAGGAGATAGGTTATAGATGAGCGAGTTGTAACCAAAGTATTGTCCTATTGTTTCAAGTATAGTGGAATGCTGTTTACCTCTGGGCTTGGCCCCGCAGAGTAGGGAAAACCGAACTGCGTTAACAATTTCCTGTGTTATTTAATTTACTGCGTTTTGTTAACCTGTGCTAACACGTACCTGTTAGCACACTTGCACTAATCTGTCAAAACAGGTCGGAATACGCCTTCAAGTGGTATCAGAGCGGGCTCGAGAAAAGTTTCTCGAGAAAAGATCTTGCGATATCCGACCATGGATGACAGAATTGAAGAGGGCGGTTCAATTATTCGTCCTCCTTTACTTACCGATTCTAATTATGACTATTGGAAGCACCGGATGAAGTGGTTCTTGAAGAGCCAGGATGAAGCTATCTGGCGTGCCACACAGAACCTGTGGACACCCCCTACTGTCACTGTTAATGGTGTTGTAACAGTGAAGAGCGAAGACCAGTGGAGCACAGCTGAATCAACCACGTGTAGAGCAAATAGCATAGCTGTGAGCACTATTCAGTGTGCTGTCCGTCCAAGTGTATTCAAGATCATTCAGAATCTTGAGACCGCCAAGGAATCGTGGGATGCCCTTCAACTCACATATGAAGGATCAAAGTCAGTCAGGCAATCAAAGTTACATCTCATCTCCACCAGGTTTGACTCTTTAACCATGAATGATGATGAATCTATAGCTGATTTTGAAAAAGAGCTTCGTTGCATCGCTAATGAATTTGCTGCTCTTGGCGAGGTAATTTCGGAATCTAAACTCGTGAGAAAGGTGCTGATTTCTCTACCGGAAAAGTTTAGTTCGAAGATGGACGCAATCAGTGAATCCACAGACTTCGAAAACTTACGCTTTGACGATCTCATGGAGAAACTCAGAACCTATGAAATGACCTTAGCCATGCGGAACAGGGGTAAGACATAATCCAAATCTGTTGCTTTCAGAACTGATGTGGAAGATAGACCTGTTAGCACAGGTGAGCAACAAATTTGTGAGCAGTTAGCACTCTTAACGAAGAATATGGGAAAGATGTACAGGGGGTTCAAAAGGACCAAACGCAATGGTTACACTTCATCAAATCAGAAGGATAATCGAAGCTTTCAGAAGAAGAATGAGTCAACATTGCAGCCAAATGGAAGGTACAGATTTGAAAAAGAGCAAATACAGTGCCATGAATGTCAAGGTTTTGGGCACATCGCTGCAAAATGCGCCAACACGCTTGAAAGACAGAAGAGATCACTGTTCTCCACATGGAGTGATGAGGAGACATCCGAAGATAATTCAGAGATCAGTGATGATAGTGAAGATGATAATCCTACCTGCAAAGCTCTTACTGCACATACTGTGCGCACACCACAAAACTCTGTGCATACAGAATCTGCTATTAAGCCTGAGTCCAGTAAAAGTAAGATTGAGTTTCCAGCCTATAGTACATTCCCAGCACGTACATCGATGAGCATAGGTAGCAAAATTATGCGAACAGGGGCCGTTTGCATAGAGACGAAAGAAAGCTCAAGATCATCAGTAGACAAGAATGACTTTCTTGCTCTTACAGTCCGTGCAACTGAAGATTCCACACAGAACACCGTGCACACAGAATCCAGCAGCACGGTTAATTCAGCAGAAGATTCAGGATCAGATGAAAGTTCAGATAGTTATGAGGACATAGATATATACTCTAAATTCTAAGAGTTACTCTAATAAATGGGGGAATCTCTTAGAATCAATCACCTGCTCTCCGATGAAGTTCAACAGCTGAAAGAAGAAAGAAAGGATTTCGACAAGATACTTGGAAAGTATGAATCCGAGGTTGAACAACTAAAGTCTGAACTGTCAGAAACAGAGAAGAAGCTTGAAGAAGCCAACTGTGAAATTGAAAAATTAAACAAAGTAACTCCCAAGAACAATATCTTTGAAGTTGGCCACGGTACTTCTAAAACAGGGAAAGGAAACAGTTCAGGATACAAAAGCAGAAGAAGAAGAATTATCTGTCACTACTGCAACAAACTCGGACACATTCGTCTTAAGTGCTATATCTTACAGGATGATATTCGAAATCTCATTGCTTCGAAATCGAGAAGACATCCAAGGAAAAAAGTAGATATCACACAACATTTCCAACGACGTATTTGGGTAGAGAAGAAAGATGTAAAACCTGGACATATCAGAACCAGAAAAAGTGCTGACCTATCAATATCAGAACCTGTGAAAGGTCGTCCTGTGCTCACATGTGATCCTAACGGTAGGTATAAAGATTGAAAAAGGAGAAATAAGCTAAGGCTGGAATGGGAGTTAGAAAGGATGGCGAACCTGTGTTTAATCAACCTCAATCTATTGAGAACACACCTGGTGTGGAAGCTTTAGAAACTGAGGGTGTTGGCAGGAATGAAAACACACCTAGTGTGGAGGCATCTCCTGTTCGCACAGATTTCAGGAACGTCCAAGAAACCATGCCTGCTGTCACAAGCCAAAACGTGTCTCTTTTCACTCGTGTTAAATGGGATCATTCAACTGAAGACATCTTGAGAAACACCAGCACTATTAACACATCAACAAATTCTGTGAAGCACTCCAAAAACTGGCACATCCACTTATCTCGAAAACGTGAAGAAGGAAAGAAAGCGGATATATTCATCCAGAGTCCTAATTCAGTCAGGCCTGAGTATTTGAGAGGAGCTCTCGGACCTTGCACTATAACGTGAAAAATGAGATAAGTGTTCACTCCCTGTATATACCATTTTTAATTATTGTTGTGTTTTCTTCTATTTGATAAAGAAAAAAAAAATGATTGAGCTGATATGAGGAAACAATGATTGAGCTGTGACTAGCTGAAACTCAAGGAGAAAGCCTAATACAGTAAGATGAGATTATGAGAAGTCTCTGGCTTACCTGTTGCTGCGGATCTTGTTAACACAGAGGATCCTGTTATTGCTCTGTAGTAACCCTCAAGCTGAGGGGGAGGCTCGCACTCAGGGGGAGTTCCTTCATTCCTTCATTCTCATATTAAGGGGGAGCACGATGCTGCTGCTGAGGGGGAGACATCAAACACTCCCCATATTATTCGGCTAAAAGAAGAAAATATGGCTGCTATTGTTTAAAATAGACTTATTTTGACCTCTTGGGTGTCTCTTTGGCGATTTCTTGACAAAAAAGGGGGAGAAATATGTGTCTACATCATCATTCGTGCAGGCAAAAAGATGTGCAAGTCAATACTGTGTCTCTTGGGTGTGTTTACACAGGTTGATTCTTTTTGCATTATTACTAGTTTTCAAGGACTTTTTACTCTCGTCTCTTGGTGTTTTCGCTGTGCATGCTTACTCACTGGGGAGTTAGGTACTGTACGAAGGATCTCGGAGGTTTTTGCCAAAAATGCCAAAGGGGGAGATTGTTGATGCAAACTGCCTGTGTTTCTAACCTGTGCTTGAAGATGTATTGACACAGGTCTGCGGCAGTTTCTATGAGTTGGCTATTTTCGTCAAACCTCATTTACTTCAGAAGATATGATTCGATCCTACAGTACAAATCAGATTGGGAAACTAGTAATGGATGAATCCTGATTGATTTGATTCGGATTTGATGGTGATTCGATTTGATTTGAAGAAATAATTAGTTTCCTTGTTGAGAAAGGAAACTGTTTATCAAAAGGGATTTGATGGTGATTCGATTTGATTTGAAGAAATAATTAGTTTCCTTGTTGAGAAAGGAAACTATTTATCAAAAGGGAAGTCAACTGGCAAAAGGATTCTTTAGAGTATCAATTCCTATTTCAGTAGGGATTCTATTCGGTCTTGCAGCAGTATAAAAGTATAAGACTCTCTACACTGGAAATCATCCTTTCACGCTTCTTAATCAGAGTTAAGAAGATCACTTAGCAGCTAGAGAGAGTTGTATGCACAGTGAAGTGTTAGGTCCTCGTGTATCTGCAAGAGGGTTGCGAGCAAGCTCTTGTCCGGTTGGCAAGGCAACGAGACGCGTGTATCTGAAAGAGGGTCCCGTGAAGTCCTCACCCGTTTGGTGTAGGCGACATTGTAAGTCCTAATAGTTGAGATTAGGCGGTGTAGGTAAGCAAAGAGTACACTTAGGAAAATAGGAGATAGGTTATAGATGAGCGAGTTGTAACCAAAGTATTGTCCTATTATTTCAAGTATAGTGGAATGCTGTTTACCTCTGGGCTTGGCCCCGCAGAGTAGGGAAACCGAACTGCGTTAACAATTTCCTGTGTTATTTAATTTACTGCGTTTTGTTAACCTGTGCTAACACGTACCTGTTAGCACACCTGCACTAATCTGTCAAAACAGGTCGGAATACGCCTTCAGACTTCATCATCAATATCAGATCAAAGAATTCGATCCATGTTCAGACGATTACATGGATTCTTACCTTAATCGTGAGAATGTGCAAGCTGCTCTACATGTAAAACCTACCAACTGGTCGAAATGCAGGTGAATTATGCAAATTTCTTTACATTTTTAGCAGCAAACTATGCAAATTTCACATAGAAATTAAGTTTAATTTAATTTCCTGTCAATCCCGATCTTTGACAATTAAAGAAGATGAATTTACTTCAAGTCGATCCATGTTGTGTTGTTTAGGGACGTGAAATGGACAGACTCCAAAAACAGTACTTCCCATAATAAGGCAGCTTATGGCCAGTGGGATCAATATATGGATTTACAGGTAATATATTGAATTAGAGTCTTAGATTACAATATACTAGTTTTAAAGAAGCCCGTGCATTAGACACTCATGATTTTATGCTGCCACTTGTCACAATTCTAAACAAGTTTCACCATGTATCTATTGGAGTAGGTCATCTCAAGGTGCTTGAGGTCATTGAAGTACAGGTTGTAGCTGGGAAGAAGGAAAAGAAGAAATTAAAGGCTGAAGTTAACTTCTAGCAAAAGCAATCTAACTTGAAGAAGAAGCAGTCAATAGTAGACAAGCCCGTCTTCGACAATTTGATCGTGGAAAGCTTCTACAAGATGCTAGTGGAGTTTTCAAAGAAGATTGAGGCAAAACAGTGCACTGGAAGGTCGAGCAGTTTCGAAGAGAAGTGTTTCTGCAGAAAGGACGAAACTGCACATCGTAAGAAACATGAGGACTTGGTTGTACCTGCTGGAAAAGTTGGGGACTCAAAAGAAGTTTCGGAAATTCTCTCGACGGAAATCATTGCAGACGATCTGCGGACCGGCCGGAGCAAAGTCGGAGGTCGTGGCATATACCAAAATGCTCAGGAAGGTGTCGCCTACAACACTTCTAAGAGCAATTGTTCTGCAATTCCCTGAATCGAAAAGTCCCAAATCGGTTAGGGTTCTATCTTTAATTTCCAGTCTAAGTCGTTAATTTCTGCAGCATTCAATAAATTAGTTTGATGGGTAGCTTCGTCTTGTTGAAACGAAGAAGTTGGTATGCTCAATTTTGTCTGAGATGATCTGGAAGTTGTAATGTGTGTTCGAGTTGTTCTGTGAAGAACGGAAATCAAGCATTGTTGATTTAAGGCATGACAGCTGTGTTTGTTGATTGAAAAACGTTGAGAACACTCCATTGAAGGAGACTGAAGGTTTAAATTGAAGTTCTAAAGCAATCGTGAAATGGGTCTGTAGCTAAGAGAAAGCTTGGCCGTCAAGCAAACGGCGAAATTCAAATTTTATTGTTGTTTTCTTTCAAGTTAAAGTTCAGTGAAGCTATTAGAAATAGGTAGATGAAGTTTAGAAGAAGATTCAGCCATGATTCAGCTTAGAATAAAAGTCAAACCGAAAGTCAACAAAAATGGTATTTTTCGCGAGAAATAAGATGAAGTTCAGTCTGCTCGTTTTACTGTTTTACAGTACGGATTTACTCGAATATGCTTTGTGACCAAGTCAAGAGGTTAATTACAGTTGTATTTAGAAAAGAAAAACGAAATCGCGTGGGAGAATACCACTTTCAGTTTTTCACTTTACTGTTTATGGTTTCTGGTTTTCCAAAAATCCAGGCTGTAATTTGTTTTCCCTTTTCAATTAGGAATGTCGAGTATGTTCGACTATAAATATAGGTGCTATCTGTAATTGAAAGATGCGATGCGATGAAAAGTCAGATGTGCAAATCAATAGAAATCAGAAATTGAAAATCGCCATTTTTCTTCTTTTTACAGTTTCAAAAGTTTGGTTGCATTGGTGAGAGAAACCATAGATTTCCAGAAACCCAAATTAGTTTTCTAGGACCCAAACAATTTAGATACCAACGTTAAGCCTTAGATTTAAGTTTAGCATCAAATCGTTTCACAAATGGATATGATTACAATCCTGTTTTAGCGTTTCAGTTTTCTTAATCTTCGTCTTCTTCATTTCGTTTCTGGGCTGTGATAGCTCCGTTTCCAGTTGATGTGTTACTCTTTCTGTGCGCACAGGTTTATTTCTCGTTTTCGTTTGGCTGAGCTGTGATTGGCAGAGTGCTGTGTCTGCATCACCTGTGGTCACGGTCTCAGGAAGTTTCCAACAGTATCCACTATTAGTATATTAGTATAGATACCTGGGAAAGATAAGATAACCATGAAATTGGGATAGAGTTGTGACAATTATAGTGACAAGTTACCTAGTTTTGGTTTCCTTGTGAACAATATCAGCAGGGATATTGATGGGCGAGTTCCAGTAACATCGTCAAGATACGCCATAAATTTGTTGAAGATTCCCGTACAAAATCAATCTTGGTACAGTAGAGGCGAGGTAATATATATACATTCATATATATTAATTAACTGATTAATATATAAGAATTGATGATATATATGAATGCAGGTTGGAGGATATGTGGTGGGATACAAGGGAGAATTGACATTTGTTACTGTTAGAGGTGCTGGACACATTTGGTTCCAAGTTACCAACCTGAAAGGGCTTTAACCATGTTTTCAGCCTTCCTACAAGGGAAACGCCCTAAATGATCAATCAATGTGTTAAAATTTAACCACATATATTTTCGGCCTTAATATAACCATAGCTACAAGGATGCTTGCCTGCAAACTAATCTTTGTAATTGAAATGAGCTTCATAGAATTAAAAAGATATAAATAAATAAAGCAGCATACTATATGTATCTCCTCCCAAGAAGAAATTATATGAATTGGTCATGTATCGATTTTCTTTATAAAGGTTGATTTTATTAATTAATACGAAAAAGTTTGTTAATGTCAGTTATCCTGATCAATCGGATGAAACTTTTAGATCACACGACTATGAAGAACCGTACATACTGGGGAGAACGTCGTCTAAAAACAAACTACCAACAATAACAATGTTCGATCATTACAATGCAATGTTTAAATAGTAGCAGCGACTATTACAATAGTTTTATAGGAAGAAAAAAAAATTTGGACGACCCTGAAGTGGTCCATCTTCAATGCGAGGCGGAAGGGTTGCAAAACTTCCAGTCTGGCTTTGAAGAAGAAAAACTTGTGGGTTGTAATGGGTGACAGCAACACTGTCAGGTGTAACAACATTAATGCTAGCGGTAATAGTGTATCCAATATCAACCAAAGAACCTAGGGAAGAGGTCGAAGAGCCGGAAAACTAACCAGTGTACCAGAATCATGATTGTAACTCAACAAAGAAAGATGTGAAGCAGAAAGAGAATTGGATGTGGAAAAATGCAGTAAAGGGATTACAAGGCGAGGAAGATGTGAGTGTAAGCTAGAATCTTCGACTATTGGACCAGAATGAATTCATCTGTGATTTGCTCTTGATTTCCTATCAGAATATTCTGTTTTCAATTTGATTTATCTTTAAAGCTGCCCGCATACATATGCCATCCATAACCGAATATGAAATTTTTTGTTTTATCGCCTTTAGCTAACAATATGCTCTATATATTATGAAGAAGTGAAGATCTGGCCACCTTGGTTCCTTTTCCTAAAAAAAAGAATCTATTCCTTTCAAGCCACCATGTCCAAAATGTAGCTCTGAGTAAAATCCTGAGGAACATAGTTTGGAGCTTTCATTTTCCTAATCATGTCCACTAAACAAAAAAATTAGATGCATTTTGTGGGAAACAAGGATGTTACAATCAGCAAATAATCTTAGACCTTGTGAGCCAAGAGAATACGCAATGAATAAGAAGATGGTCAACCGTTTCAATACGGGCACGACAAAAGGCGCATACTTTGAATAGGATTAAGAATCGATTTAGAACATAGAAAACCTCTCGTACAAATTCTATTTTGTGTTAGCTGCCAGAGAAAAATCAGTACACTTTGAACAGTACTTTGAACTGTCGAAGTGTGAGCACATGATCCGGTATCAGGCGGGGGTTAGGTCTAGAATATGTGACGGTAGTAGTGCCACTTTCGTGGAATAATGAAATTGGGGGGATGGTGACCAAATTACATGGTCAGGTCGATTGTGTATCCAGATGAAAAAGTTTACTAGGTTCGTGAGTTCCAGAAGCATTGTGTTTTCATACTCGATCAAAGACCTTCTCCAATCCCAAGAAGTACCATTCCAACCCCCCATCTGTGAAATTGAGAAATTCTTTCCACTTGAAATGGAGAACAATCTAGAAAATCTTTCCTGAAGGATAGTAGTTGAGGCAACCCATCTATCCCACCAGAACTTGGCTAGGTTGCCATCTCTAATTTGTTATGGAAGCGAAAAATGCCTCAACCTATGTATTGGTGAGAGAGGTTCTTTTATTGACCATAGGAATGTGACTATCAATTTTCAGGTCAGTAACCTTTGCTTTCAGGATTGCCTTATTCAAAATTGGGCCGGTGCCGAGAAGAGAGAATTGAATTGTTTAGGAAATTTATATCTTTTTTTTTCTAGATCTCTCTAGATATCCTTAAAGTTGATAGCCGTGAGACTAATCTCTCATTCCAACTGTCACACACGAAACGATAAGAAACTGACCACATAATTTTTTCCATTCGCATAGTAATATTGCTTATTTGAAAAAGTATATCGGTTACTTTACACATATTACGAGCATTCTCATGATATATATATATATATATATATTGTATTCAATGGCATTTCATTTCTTATCCTAAAAATAAAAAAGTGGATGAAAAATAAAATAATAAGAATATGGACCCCTGTGATGGATGACTTTTCTAATTCAAATTATTTAAAGTATGGATTATAAAAATGAATCAAACGAATAAACTTTAATTATATTAAACATATTAGCTAGATAAGGTTTGTTTTATTGAAACAAATAAACACGAGGGATAAATTTGTTATATTCTCGTTTTATATTTTAAGTAATAAACCAGCTGGGAAGTTTGTATAATTAGCAAACTCATGTATTAGCTAGAGAAGTATACTCTAATCTGTACTGTACTAAACGAACAACATGAAATTATGTCTCTCGCTCTCAGAAATACTAGTAATAATATTGCTTGTCACCATTAGTTCATCATCATTCACGGTGGTAAATGCCAAAAATAACACTAATCAGATGAGCCGACTCAACAAGCTCATTAAGTCGAGGATTAAATCTAACAATATTCCTAGTCCTCGTTCTGATTCATCTTCATTGGACTCGATTTCGTTCGATAGTAGCGTTTACATTAATGATGACGCCGGTTCAATGAAAGATGACAAGAAAAGTTTCTTGCCAGGCCAGCCTAAAGGTGTGGATTTCGATCAGTATTCCGGGTATATCACCGTTGAGCCGAAAGTGGGCCGTCGACTTTTCTATTATTTTGTCGAATCTCCACTAAGCTCTTCCGACAAACCTCTCGTCTTGTGGCTCAATGGAGGTATGTGTACGAGCATGTCATACTTAATTTGTCAAGTAATTAATTTATTTTTTACCCACGGGTTTGAAGTAGTTTTTTTTTTTTTTTTTTTTTGTTTTTTTTTTACATATTCGTTTGTAGAATTGTAGATGTAGTGGGCACTTGTGTGCTTTTTCTGGTCCTACTTTTTCACTTTTGTGTAGTCCCTCTCAATAAATGAATCCAACACAACATTATCCTAATTCCTAGACCCACTTATAGTTCTAAAGACAGCTAATTAAGGTATAAAGTATCTCGTACTTAGTCAATGTGGAAGTATTTCTAAACGTACGTACGTACGTATATTAGTCCCTAATACATGTCCTTCCACATACCTCAAAAAAAAAAACAAAAAACCTATGGGAGTTAATATACATAGTAAGATTAATTGCATAAAGGATCATATATATGTTCAATTCA
The DNA here is from genome assembly GCF_046630445.1 of Rutidosis leptorrhynchoides. Classification (NCBI taxonomy): domain Eukaryota; kingdom Viridiplantae; phylum Streptophyta; class Magnoliopsida; order Asterales; family Asteraceae; genus Rutidosis; species Rutidosis leptorrhynchoides. Next base: position 105,120 of record NW_027266439.1, on the reverse strand, counting down.
TTACTGGTGAATCATGTCCTGTCCAGTTCTGTAATGTTCTATCCAATTATGTTCCGATATGTTATGTTCCGTGTAACAAACGCACCCAACATTCTTCGAATGCCTCTTCAGATTTATCCAAAGTCGTGTGCTTAGGTCACCCCATTCTCTAAATTAAGTATAATGAATATTGTAGGCAGTTGAGCATATAGCATAGAAATAAAAATTTGAGTAGAGAAAAAGAAAATTATGAACTCTAATATAGTTAAAGAACAAATTAATATTGTATTTTTCAAATGGAAAAAAATAACTCTAACAAATAATTTCATATGCATGATTAAATATGATGAACAGGGCCAGGATGTTCATCACTGATGGGAGCCTTTGAAGAGCTAGGACCTTTCAGAGTCAATAGCGATGGAAAGACATTATACGAAAATCCTTATGCTTGGAACAATGGTATTATTTTTTCAATTTCTACTCAGAATACATTACCATAAATTTGTTTTAAGAAGTTAATTAATGTAAAATGATCAAAACTTTGCTTGGCCGTAGTTGCAAATATTCTATTCTTGAAGTCTCCGGCAGGAGTTGGTTTTTCGTATTCGGAAATTAATTCCTCAGCTTATTATGAAAGTGGTGATAAAGAAACAGCACAAGAATCGTACACTTTTCTTGTCAACTGGCTTCAGAGATTCCCACATTACAAAAAACGAGATTTTTTCATAACCGGCTAGAGCTATGCCGGTCATTTTGTACCTCAACTAGCTTACGCCATCCTCAAAAATAACAAGACTATTCCAAATATCACCACATTCATCAACCTTAAAAGCATTGCTGTGAGTTTTATTTAATTACAAACAATTACTCCCTCAGTATCACAACATATGATTTTTTTGCATTTTTAGATTCATTCATAATGATATATATTTAGCCAATCATCTTTACAAGATAGATGTCCATTTGAACGAACTTAAAAATATAAAACATAATCTATTATAATACGAAGGTAGTATTCATTTTACTTTATTTAATTCTACATGGAAACTGGAATACATTCAATAATGATTCCTATTTCATATTGCATATTGGAAATGCCTTGATCGATGATATTACTGCAGTGAAAGGAATGTATGATTTTTTGGGGACGCATGCTCTGATTTCCGAGGAAACCCGTGCCTCGATTAATAAGAATTGTGATTTTGCATCTGAAAATTCATCAAGGGCTTGTAAAAAGTATAAAGATCAGGCGGATCTAGAAATTGGAAACGTTGATAACTACAACATATATGCGCCGATGTGCTTAGCCTCATCATCTACTACGAAGATTAATTCTGTAAGTGTTGAGTTAAATTAAACAAATATCATATTTAAAAAAATATTATTAACCCAAGTTGACTTCATCATACATTACCAGGTAAAAGAATTCGATACTTGTTCAAGCGATTACATGGATTCTTACCTTAATCTTGCGAGTGTACAAGTTGCACTTCATGCAAAACCTACCTACTGGTCAGAATGCGGGTAATATTTATGAAACTTTCACATAATTACAAAATTAAGTTGAGTAAAAATAGCTATATATATACTCACTCCGTCCCTAATTAATTGTCGCTTTTCCTATATATACTGTATAGAAAAAGCGACAATTAATTAGAGACGGAGATAGTAATGTCATGAAATTAAGTTTCCATTTAAGAAAAATATATGACCAATACTCTGTGTTGTACAAAATGTTGTTTAGAAGAGTGAAATGGATGGAGAGTTCAACAACAGTTCTTCCCATAATACGACACCTCATGGCCGTTGGGATCAATGTATGGATTTACAGGTAATAAATTAAATTTTAAAGTGGGGTACGTATCTTACTCGGCAGCGGTTAACGAAGCAAAAATTTTAGTTCAAGATGTTTAATTCGTCTTTTGTTTTCTTATATATATATGCTGGTTCTTTATTCATTAGAGTCTTGCGCTTTTTGCTTTTGTTTTTCCCTTTGTATAAAAAAATATTTATTACAACTTACGAATAGTTTTGGTTATATTTTGTATACATTGCCAGTGGGGACATTGATGGGGTAGTTCTGGTAACATCATCGATATACGCCGTAAATTTGTTGAAGATTCCGGTACAAAATCATTGGCGCCCTTCGTACAGTAGAGGGGAGGTAATATATTGAATATTTTGACAATAATTAATAATCTTTAAAGAATACAATGTCCATATCGTTAAGGTGATTCATGGCTAGTTAATTAAGTAAAATTATTTTTACTTCGAATTTGGGATAAAAGAAGGGATTCTGAATAATTAAAAAGTGAGTACATATATTTTATTAATTAATTTTTTAAAAAAAGATTTTATTTTATGCTTTCAAATTAATATATGAGAATTTTAAACTATGCAGGTTGGAGGATATGTGGTGGGATACAAGGGAGGATTGGCATTTGTTACTGTAAGAGGAGCTGGGCATATGGTCCCTAGTTACCAATCTGAAAGGGCTCTAACTATGTTTTCGGCCTTCCTACAAGGAAAACTTCCTAAATGATCATCTATCTATATATCAATCAATCAAGGCGTTAATCAGAAATTTAATATATATCTTTCCAGCTTTAATTCCTAGCCACAAAGGATGTCTGCCTGAGAACTGATCTTGTAATTGAGATCAGTTATCCATAGCTCTATAATTAAGATATACTACAAAATAAATAAATAAATTGCACTATCTCCTAACTCCTATATATAAAAAAACTCGCAAGAAGAAAAGTGAAAGCAAAGAGAAGAACAAAGAACACATCTGTTTCGTATGAGAATGAAACGAGTGAAGTAGAGAGCACGTAATTGGTCGACGATTTGTGAGCTTTGGTTGGAATCGGAATGGAAAAGATGCCGACGGCGATTTGAGCGTATAGATTGAAAGAAGAGAATCATAGAGAGTTAGAGTTAAAGAGAGAGAGAGTTTGAGGAAATACAGAGAGATCAGAGAAGAGAGAATTGTATCGTTTAGTAGCAAATTGATATTGTTTCCTGAATCGCATAATTGATAAAGTCTCTCGGTTGCATACACTAGTATTTATAGTAGGAATCATAGATGGCTAGACACATTAGGTAGCACAAATCAATTACTTACACACTTCATAATCTTTATAATTAAGCTACTCGGACACAAAAACAGAAACACCCAAACCGCTAGGATTGGCATGGTGGCTCAGCGCCTTGTCCCTTTAACCCGTAAGTCGAGGATTTGATCTCCAGCCGTTTCATGCGTTTACAGTTGGAACGAGGGATAAGTCTCCCGACTGTGAGGATACTCGAGATGACCTAAAAGAGAGAGAGAAAAAAAAAAAACACAAAGTGCAATAAAATCTAAGTATAATAATTAAAAGAGCTTTCCCATAGATGCTTTTTCCAATGGCATTTCTAATTCTAAAAACTAACAAGCGGATGAAAAATAAAGTAGAAACATGGACGCTACATGCCTGTGATGGATAGATTTTTCTAACTCAAATTAGATATAGATTACAAAACGTATAACTTCAACTGTATAAGATAAGATATATTCCTTTTTTTTTTTATTGAAACAAATAAACACGAGGGAATAAATTTGTTTTATCCCCTCTTTTTATATGAAAAATAATAAGCCTTCTAGGGAAATTCAACATGTATAAATAGCAAAACTTGTGTTACCTAGAGAAGTACACTAAACAGTACCAAACGAACAACATGAAATTAGTCTCATGTCTCCCAGTCTCACTCCCAGCAATAATAACAATATTGCTTTTCCCCATCATCAGCTCAGTGAATGCCAGAAATGATAATGATCAAACAAGCCAACTCAACAAGCTGATAATGTCGAGGATTAACTCTAACAATCCTCTTCGATCCGACTCATTGTCAATATTATCAGATTCGATTTTGTTCGATAGCGACGTTTATATTAATGAAGACGCCGGTTCGATGAAAGCTGACAAGATAAGTTCTTTGCCGGGCCAACCTAAAGGTGTGGATTTCGATCAGTATTCAGGCTATGTCACCGTTGACCCGAACGCTGGTCGTCGACTCTTCTATTACTTTGTCGAGTCTCCGACCAATTCTTCCGACAAACCTCTCGTCTTGTGGCTCAATGGAGGTATTTTTTCTTACACTTTATACTAAGAAAATTCTAGCGTTATGCCAAATGTGTCTGAAAAACAAGAATAGAGCAAATGAAGCATGTCCAAAGTAAATTTCCCCCTCAGACTGCTAAAAAAAAACCAATTGAACACGTCTAGAGGGATTGGAAGTAGTATAACATATATAAATGGAATTTTTATGATGTAAAATCTATAATTAATACTCCATCTGTCTTTAATTAATCGTCATTTTTTCTATAAAAAAAATAGGAAAAATGATAATTAATTAGATACAAAGCTAGTACTAATTAATATTACAGTAGCTGAATGACAAAATTTTTGAGAACACACTCAGCTTCTGCTACCTAAAAAGAATGACAAACAGCAAAGGAACACCAAACAGGAGCTGCAAAAAATGAAAATTAGATTTAGACCCAAACAAATACTTCGTCATTTTGTAATAATTAATCAAAGTGATCAACAAATAGGCCCATGCACTGACTATTTCAATTCAAATTCCACCACTTTGATTGAATTGGGCCAGTGCCACTATTTTTGAAGTTTCGTGAATCACTGTATTTTTTGAAAGTGTCTGGATTAAGATGGAATATGTTCAAGGTTTAGAAGTAAGAAACAAGAAAAAGAGTTAAAAAGACGTTTCTTAGGGCTCGCACCGGACTGTTCTTTTTTAAAAAACTCACTACGAAGTATCTTAAACTTGCTTCATATAGTGTGAGTTAATTTTCACTATTGTATTTGCATCGATTGCGCCTAATAACATAATGAGTTGGAAATCCACCGTCTATTAATTACATCGAAAAGTTGAAATAACAGAATCGATTTGATCTACTTGACACTTAGGTCGATGAATATTTTTGGTCCCTCATACTTGTTGTAGTGGGCACTTTATAATGTGTGCTTTTTTTATTCCTCTTTTTTCATTTTTCACTTATAATGTGTCACTGCTTAATTGAACCCAACATTCTTTTTTTATTCTTACCCAACATAAAATTCTCCTACATCCACTTAAGTTTCTGAAGACAGCTAAGGTATAAAGTATCTAGTACTCTGTCAATGTGGAATTATGTCAACCATATATACATATAAAATATATCGGAAATGTGACAATTAACGGGGTATAGTATGCACTTAAAAATTTGGTAGGAGTTATGTCCGTATATAAAATGATTACCTAGAGTTCCTCAGATTATCCAAAGTCAGGTGCTTAGGTCAACTATTGTAGTTTCAAAAACCTAATACACTACCACACTTGAGGAAAACGAATAATTTCATGTGTAGATGATGAGTAATTTTTATGAACAGTACCGGCATGTTCATCTTTGATTGGAGCCTTTCAAGAGCTAGGACCATTTAGAGTCAACAGCGATGGAAAGACATTATACAAAAATCCTCATACTTGGAATAACGGTATGTTATTATTTCTTACTCAAACTACATACATAATCATAATCTTGAATCTTCAAAAAAATAATCATAATCTTGCTTTTTTAAAAATAATTAATGTGAAATTCAATATTTTGCTTGCCTGTAGCTATTTGAACTTTCTTTCTCCAGTTCTTTAAATTTTCCTTCTACAACATTTTTTTTTGTCATATTGGATAATGAAAAATACATATATTTAGTCAATAAACACAATTACAAAAAGAGTTAAGTAAATAATCAAAACAAACAAATAATTTAACGAAACCAACATTTTTTTTAAATTATTTCAAGAATTTAAAAGAAACATGTTACAAAAGCATGTATAAGCATTTTGATTGAGAACTATTTGTTGGAACATATTGTGGGCTATTATCAAATGTGGGCTTTTGTGTTTGCAAAACAGGTTGGATGGGATCCAATAGTGTAACACGGGCCTACGCAGAGATCCTTAATTGGTGGGTCGTGTATACCTAAACATTGAATAGTGGTGGGCTTGGCAGTAAATGTAAGTGTAGGCTTTTAACTCGGTCTGGCCTGTGATGGGTGGGACATGACTAGGGTTGCAGGATCCTCCCCGAACACTACGTATTTAGCTATGATTTTAGGTCAGGAGCTGAGAACAGACTCATCACTGCCGTAGTGTCACTGAGGAGAAGGATTCTAGTAGCTCCTAACAGAGTGATCATGGCGTTTATCGTGGACTGCAGAAGATCAAAATTTATCCATCTACAAAGATAAATATTCCTAATTCACGTGTCGATTCGGTATTCTAAATATCATGCTATAGATCCTAATAATTCCTACGTGTGGTATCTAGAGCTAGGGTTAGTATAATTTTAGAATCCAAATTGAAGTTGCGTGATTCTTTTCTTTGTGCGTAGTTGTCGGTAATCATGAGCAATAATTAATTTGTAGCAAAAGTATGTTAATATTTGAAAGGATTAGTCGACTCCCGATTGTCGTGATCGTACCTTTGGATTGAGAATTGCATATGTTTATTTTGTTATTTGGCCGATTGATTATTAGATTTAATAATATTAATATATTTTATTGGTTAAGGACGATAGGATTAGAAAAATAAAAAACTTGATATGATTGTTTTTTGTTTCGTTGAAATCGTGAATCTGATGAATCTTGATTAGAGCTTATTGTTGTTTTCTGATCATAATTATTGTGAAGAAAAGATGAATATATGGATTATATTTTCTTTCGATAAGCATGAACAAACAGAATTTGAGTTTTTGTTTCGTTTATCATGCTTAAATTTGGAATTAAACTCGTGGTGACTTCTAATGATGAATCGTTTTGTTTTTTAAATAGTCGATTACAATTAGCTGTTGAGTGATGTTCGGTTTCAAGATGAAGACATTAGGGTTCTTGAGTTTCGATTTGGGTATTTGCAATTGGTTGTTTTAAATCCTAATTAGAGCCAAAATTGTGATTATAGATTGAAAATAATCAAAACCAATTTTGTTATCGTCGAAATAAGTGAAAGAATAGATGGAATTGACGAAGAAAATTGAAAAGACCCGTTTTCGGTATGAACAGGGTTGGGTTTGAGTGAACCGGGTCGGGTAAAACCCGACTGGAGGTTGAAGATGAAGTTTTGATGCTTTGGTCCCCGCGAAATTGAGCAGTACAGGGGTACGTCTTGTACGTCTTACATTTTAGTCCCCAAACTGTTATTATGTGCTGTTTCATTCAAATTGGTCCCTAGAGTTTTTGGTTACTGTCATCATATCTTTGTAGTTTAGTTCGGTTGACAGTTTTGGCCCAGTTTTTCATTTTGGTTGGTTTAGTCCTCTGTTTCCATTTTAGCATAAAAGTTTGACTCTCCTATCAGTTTGGTCCCTATTTTCTCGTGATGATTGATTCAGCCATCGACGGTAAAGCGCACTCCTCTAGTTTCTGATTTCAAACAGTTTGGTCCCTAAACTTATATGATAATCAATTCAATCCCTATTAGAAGGTATGGTTTATTTATTATTAATCGATAAAAGAGAAATGAAGATGAATTAATATTGATTAATTAATTATATGACATTAGTGATAGTTTGTGAAGACAAATTGATATATTAATATTGTTTATCGATTGATTTAGTCGAGGTAATGTTTTATAATAATGGTTGTGTATGATTAATAATTGAATCATTTAACTTTGAATAATGTCGAGATCGTATGTTAATGTTGAGAATGCAAATTAATATCGAATGATGAGATGATTTGAAAATATGCGTAAGAAAATTATTAGATATAATCTATGGTGATTATTTATGTGAATTGATATTTTCAAAGTTGAACCCTCACATATGTTTATGTTTATATGGAATTGTCATTATTGGTTATGGATTAATGATGATTTGTTGTCGGCTAATGGTTAATTCTTTTGAGTTTTGATGTGACAAGGTATCTAGGGTTCTTGCTCTATCTTTTAAAGTTAAATTAATTAGCGAAGTTGAATTCGATAGTTTTGAATTAAGGTTGGGTGAACCAAATAGGATGTGCAGGATATCGGTTTGGTAAGATCGGGGTGAAGGGATAAAGATAATACTTTTCATTATTCTTTATATGTGAAATTTTAATTTTGTGAACAGTTTGGTTCTGATATAGTATTACTTCACTGTTGATGGATTGATGTTGTCCCTTTTTTTAGTGGATTAACTGAATTATTTTCTGTAGTTTAGGAGACTTGGACAGGATGGTCTATAGTCTCAAATTCTAGTCATTTCAGCTCTCTCTTTGCAGCTATGATAACAGTTTGGCTCCTCAAACTCGTGTTAGAAAAGGAAAAGAAGGAGGTTATCTCTTCTTTATTTCTTTCATGGTAAGGTTGCATGTAAGTGTTGAACAGGTGCGTGTCGGCTCTGTAGTTATGAGATTTTGATGTGTTGCTTATATGGTAAGGGCTGTTTCCATGTCTCTTGTTTTTTTCTGTATAACTTGTAAGAAGTTTCCGCTGCGTTGAATTTATTTCGAGATTAATACGTTTGATGATCTGGTAAGGTATTTTATGAAGATAAATTCTTGATTAACAGAAAATATGGATTTGCTTGTTGTGCACTTGATAAATTTTCTGTCTCCCTCTCTTGTGTTATTTAATTTTTGATTTAATACTCTCTTGATATTGTGGAAATTGTACAAAGACAGAATCAATGGATTTTTATTGCTAAGAGCAGTGTGTTCATGTTGTGGTTGTTTATTGTTTCCCTTGTTAATATTTTTTGTTGCTAGGTTAAATAAGATCGCCGGTAATTGGGTTCTTGTTTTCGCTAACGGAATGAGAAAATATTGAACAGATAAGGAACTCGAGAAATTTTTTGGACATGATTGTATTTGTCTATCTTTTGTGATTCTTGTTGTTAGGAAGAATGTTACTATCGCAATGGGGCTTTCTATTCTAATGGACGGATAAGAATCGACGGACAAGGGACACATTGTTGGATGTATAGGGATGATTATGTTTGCTAGCTGTATTAGCTCTACCCACATGGGAGCGTACAGTTGTGTGACATAATTTCTTTATATATGCCGGTTGTCTTGTCCCATAAACTTGCTTTAGCATTCCATTATGTTTTGTACTGTGTCTTTCTAAAAGTTTGAATTGGTTGAATTGATCATATGAGAGTATTGACAAGGTGGAGATAATTGTAGAAGACTGGGAGGAATCTAACAAGAGGAACTTCATTGTTGAAGATCCTGATTCCATGGAGATGAGTTACTATATTTGACGTTTGCCCAAGTGAGAGAAAAGATAGTTTGTGTGGGCTTCATCAAATATGGTCAAATGGATGGATGTCAAAGTGTTTACCACAATATTGGAGATTGTTAGATGGACGAAGAGAAAGTTATATTATGTGTTGTTGTTGATGGACTTCCAAGATAGTGGGAGCGGACATGGATTGTGCACGACAAGCATTATGATTGCAGAACTTGAAGGTTGATGAGGTTTGCTTTCTTCTTAATAGCTTTACAGTTTATTTGAAATATTATTGCCACAATAAAATTTTCAGATTGACTGTGAAAGTATTAAAAGATGCGCATATCTCAAGGTCAGTAGGAGAATCATTTTTTTTTATGTTGATGATATATTGTTTGCTTAATTATGACTTGAGATCATTCATGAGTATGAGCAGTTGTTTAATGATATGTGTGTTAGTACTGCTGAAATTTCTATAAGCTGTTAGAATCTTGTGACATGGTTATATATTAAAGTTTCCATATGTTGATGTTGGTTGCTCAAATGAAATCTTATTGTGCATTCTTGTTTAAGAACATTAAGAGTTTGAGATGTTTGAAAATATAGAATTGGAATAGTTAATTGTCACAGGTTTTGTTTAGAAAGTTGACATAACAATTGAACACATGGACATAAATATCTTGATGGATGATTTTGTTTAATGATATGTCGAATTAGTGGGAGCTAGATATTTATTTGGTGGTTGAATGGTTATGTTATGGCTTTCTTATTTGAATTAATTGAGTTTCCTGGATGCACTTGTTTAGTTGAGTTTTATATATACTTGGTATTTGTATATATGTGCTGCATATTCTGCGGAATGTTATTGTGAAAGTGCATGTGGTTGATGGAAACTGGACTCGGTTGGAGTCATTATGTGTTCGTCCAAAGTTGACCTTGAAGGTATTTTGGGACGGTTGTAACTGATTACATTGTCTATTTTCTATGGTAAGTCGTAATGTTATAGCTCGACGACGTATCATCGTGTGCTTGGCCGGATAAAGAAGAACGGAAAAAGACATTGGTAGTCGAGTTGGTATCTTAATTATGTGGTCTTGATTTCTCTTGTTGTTTTAGGAAATGTATGGGAGAAGATCGGATAAGACGCATGGTTTTAATTAAGATGGTTAGCATCTCTTGCTTTTTGGCGGATAAGAGATAGCCGGTTTTGCATATTATTGTAACATCGACCCCCACTGGGAAGGTGGCACAATAAGTATGGTCAGTTTGTATTCCTTTTGCATATTATTGTATTATCGATCCCCACAGAGAAGATATACAGTAAGTATGAGTTTTTCTCGCTTTAGGCGGATAAGAGAAACGAGACTGATAATGAAAGATAGTTCGGTTGTGGATCACCGGGATTGCTATTTTCATTACTACACTTCCAAACTGCATAATGGTTAATGATTGCTATTTTTCGGTATTCATTATTTCGTTGGACTGGTTTGCTTGAGGGATTTACCTATTGGATCATATTTTTCAAAATGTGCTCATATTTAAAATTTTTCATCAGTTTGAGAGTCGTTTTATAAAGTTTTACAAATAAAATGTTTCAAAACTTATGATACATTTGATTTTGTCCAAGTGGGAGAATGTTGGAACATATTGTGGGTTACAATCAAATGTGGACTTTTGTGTTTGTAAAACAGGCTGGATGGGTCCAATAGTATAACACAGGTCTATGCAGGGATCCTTAATTGGTGGATCGTGTATACTTAAGCATTGAATAGGGGTGGGCTTGGCAGTATATGTAAGTGTAGGCTTTTAACCTTGTCAGGCTTGTGATGGGTGGGACATGACTAGGGTTGCAGGATTCAGGTAGGTCCCCTCCTCAAGCACTTATTTAGCTATGACTTTAGGTCTGGAGCTGGAAACAGACTCATTACTGCCGTAGTGTCATTGGGGAGAAGGATTCTAGTAGCTCCTAACGAAGCGATCATGGCGTTTATCGTGGACTACAAAAGATCAGAGTTTGACCTTCTACAAAGATAAGTATTCTTAATTCATGTGTTGATTCGGTGTTCTAAATATCATGCTATAGATCCTAATAATTCCTACACTATTCTCTCCATATCTTTTAAGTGGCTAGTCTTTTGAAGAAAAATGATTAGACTGATATATTTTTTTTTATTGTAATGTTAAATCTGTTATAGATAGAGAGTCGATAATGCCTTATAAGTATTATAAAGAGATTGTGCTCACTTGATAAGTGGAGATGAAAAGAAATGAAAATCCTTCAACAACTTAGTAAAAACTGTGTATGTGTTGAAAAGTAATTATATTTTGGTCCCTTAAAGTTAATAGTATTTGATTAATATGATATTTAAAAGAAGAAGAGTCATAGTTTTAAAGACAAAAAATCACATGGTCACCAAAGGGTTTCAAATCCATGTATGCGTGGATGACAGCCAAACTAGCACACCACCATTAAACACGCACAATTTTGACATCTTAATGATATTAAGTGGAGGCATAAGGTTTGAGCTAATCAAACGTAATTCAGATTCAATAAGTGATTTTAAGATAAAAAATCAAATGCTCTTAATTATATAAAATTTGAATCATTAAGATTAAGAGGTCCATTAAGTGCAAATAAATACTCCCTCCGATACACTTCAAGTGTCTCGTAATGAAATTTGCTTTGGTCCACTTCAAGTGTCTCTTTATGAAATCTATGTATCTTTGAGCTATTTTTTTTCCAATATTACCCTTGCATTTATTTCAATTAATATTTTATTTTGAATAAACATTTATGACTTCTGAATAATAAATGATGGGCAGACAAGTAATTTTTTCTATCACTAATTATTTTCTTAAAATTCGCAACTTTCATTACGAGACACTTGAAGTGGACGGGAGGGAGTGCCTCCTAACAGTCTCTAGGCACACCGTTTTATTTGCTTTGTCGATGATTGGGCATCTCAATGAGGATGGCCGATATCGGTCCGTCCAATGTTGATAGGCTTCGTGTGTGTATGGGCAAGTTTCAAGAGACTGGTCTTCATAGGACAAGTCTTCAAGATACAGGCCTTCATATATGGGTAAAGTCTTGATAGAGGTCGAGTCTTAATGGGGGTGAGTTTTCATGAGACAAGTCTTCTTGATGGACTCAATATTGATGAGTTGACTATTCCTTCCACGATCTCATTGTGCTTTATCATCAATGTTGATTTTTGACATTTTCTTTGGCCATGGTTACACGTGGTGCGATTTGGTTGTTTGTTAAAATTTTAATGTCTACGCCCCAGCGTTGAGTGCGGACATGAGAATGGGCTATGTTTCAAGCAGTTTAGAATTTTATTTTATTATTTTATTTTATTTTTGAAGTTAAAGCAGTTTAGACTTGGAAGCCCATCATCCTTTACCTTCTTGTGAATCCGAGTTTTCATGGTCCGGAAGGAAGCTTGTCCATACAAGATTCCTTTAACTTTTATTATTATTATTTTTCTCCTGCTAAAGCTTTAATTAAAGCCATTAATCTTGGATATATAATTTCAAGAATCAGCCTCTCCAAAATCATATTTCTTACTTTAATTTTGTTGCGCTTTTGGCCCATTTCTTTTAATGCATTACCTCTTTTCCTAGCCTTCTTCCTATTTTGGTGTAGATTCCTTGAGTATAAGTATGAGCATAATTCTCATACTATTTTCACCTTGTTTGATATTTTACGACTTTCATAGCTTTTCTTCATAATTGCTTTTTTGTCTTCTTCGTTCACATCATGGTTTTCTTTAGAACTAATGGTAAGTCCATGACCATCCTTGAGCGAGAGGGCTACACCTATGATTCTGGCACTTCGTGGAATGTTGGTGCACTCTTAGCCACCCATGTCGTTTCACTTGATGCTGGTCACGATGTCATCCCTTCTCTAAACTCATGGTCGTAATTAGCGACTAGGACTTTACCCACAAAGAATGAATGTTCTCTCAAAGAAGTTGTTTATTGTTGGTATAGATTGTCTCAGGAAGATTGATTTGTCAAACATGATTGAAAATTCCATTTGCTTGCGAGAAAAGTCAACAAGAAAGGTTAAAATGAAAGAAAGCTTGAAGAAGAAGAAAAAGAAGCTATCAAGATCTACAATAGGTGAAAAGGATGTAAAAATTCTTGCTGTGACAATTCTGAAGTATATGAGTGTTGGTGAAGTGAAAAAGGCAAAGACAGACTGTTTTAACAGTGTTAAAAATGGTTCTGCAGCAAAACAGTACTATCTTACTGATTTGGATCAAACTGCACACTGTAAAACATTTGAGGATCTTGGTGTATTTGATGAAATAGACAATGACTCATGTGGCTTTGCAGGAAAACAGTTTTGTCTTGCTGGGTTGGACCAAATTGTACGCATGAAAAACGTCGGGGACCTCAGTGTACCTGCTGCAAAAGATAGGGGCACTGTCAGAATTAAGCCAAACAACACTGCTGGAGCCACAGTCGTCGACGGAGATCGAGCAACACATGGAAACACTCGTGATGATGTCGACAACAACACTGAAGCATCAACTTGTAATGCAATTCATCAGAACGAACAGTATCGATCGATTAGGGTTCCAACGCCATTTTTCTGCATAATCGGGTATTCTCGTTCTCTCTCAATTCTCGATGGATTAATGCAATTCAAAGGTCCATTTAGCTTGGAAATGTTGCTTTGAGTCGTTTGGCTGAATCAATTTCATCTTTTAAGTACTCTAAAATAAGCTTGTTGCTGAAATTGCCGATTGTTCATATGTGACTGTCAAAAATTGGGGGTTTTCTGTAGAATGGAGATTTCTTGCCCGTTTTGGTTCAGATCAATCACAAAATGTCTTATGAAGTTATGATGAAGGTGTATGCAAGATTTCAGCCAAAAAAAACGAGAATAGCTATTGAATAGGCCAATATCAGTTGTTTTTTTTAGACAAATCAAACAGTAATTTTCAGATTTAGTTTAAGTTGAAGAAAAGTGTTAATGTAGTTTCGTTTAGAATAGTATGGTGGAGGTTTCTACAATGGTGGATGCTCATTTCAATGGCCGAATCAAAAGTCAATTGTTAAGACTTGTTTTGATCTAATCTGCAATTTTGAGTTGGGGAAGGTTTTTTTATTGCATATTTCAACTAATTACCATTTCATCTAAAAAGTAAAAAGAACAAGTGGTGATCAAGGAATATTTGGGCAGTTTTTGCAATTTTTGACAGCTAGCACAACTGTCATTTTCATTACTTTTTGTTATTTTGTTTTTTTGGAAAAGATAATTACTAGCTGTATTTTTTTCTTTTCAATTCAGTAGGGTTTCATGAAGAGTACTATATAAACTCTTCTTATTTTCAGAAACAATTGAGCCGGAAATTACATAATGAAAAATCACAAAAAGCTCAATTTTCTGTTTTATGCTTTCCTTTCATACCAGTAGTACTGATTTATGCAGTAATCAATCTGTTCTTCATTTAAATCAATTTCTCAGTATTAAGCACTAAAAGTCACTTTATTAGATTAGTTTACAGTATTTTAAATGAGAGCAAAAACCATAAAAAAGAGTGTTGTGATTCTGTTTTAAGTTTGTAAGTTCTGTTTTAGAAATTTCTAGTGCTGGGCTGTTTCTTTTGTTTCAGTATTTTTTACTGTTTTGCTAGATTTCTTGCTATATCAGTTTATTGTTCTCTGTTTTTTCGGAAATTAGACCTGTGTTTCTTCCTTGATCCGGTTGCAAGGGTTTTATCATTTATAAGGTCGAGCTGCTGAAATATTGAAATTGAGAGAATTTTTTTTGTGAACAATTAATTAAGAAACTAGTGTAACTATTTTTAAATATGACACTCCCTCCGTCCCAATTTAGATGAACATATAAATATATATTTTCCCCCCTAAATTACTCGACGCTCTTGAAAACTTTAAGGAACATATCCACATATCTCACATGCAATCTCCTCACCCTTTGCACGCTCCTCACTCTTTTCACCCTGCTTGTCCTCCCATTTTATTCCATACAATTATAATTATATCTCAAAATAAGTATAGAGTCATCTTCCTTAAATTAATTATATCTCCTTGCTATGCATTAATTTGGGTTGTAATTTTCTATTTTTGTTCCATCTTTTTTCTCTGTCATTTTTGGACTGCAATTTTTATGCTTCTCTCGTATAACATTGCTAGACTCTGTCTAGTTTGTACATTTATAAAAAAAAAATTGTATCTCAAAATAAGATAATATGGATGTTTTATTAGTTGAAGATAAAAAAAATACAGCTCTCTCTAAAAAAACACTCCCAACTAAAAATCCCTCCTTTTTTGCCTTATTGCCTCCCCCGCCACTGCCCTCCTCTTATGACGGTGGGGAGGCTCTCCTTTCTCCACTTAGCCTTCTCTCTCTCTAAATATCTATTCATTCTCTCCGGTTTTCTTCCTCCGGTCGGTGTGGTCGGAATCAGATTTCTAGTTGGCTGTCGAAATGGTAGTTTTTCCGACTCATGTGGTACTGTTTGGCTCCGATGGTGCGTGTGGATGGGTTGTCGTGGTATGGATTCTCCTCCTCCTCTAAATCGGCCTGCCCTCCTTCTCATTGTGCCGCCTCGTCTAGTCGCCCCTATCGCTCCCCTCTGACAGTGTTGCTGCCATGACTCGGATAGTTGTCAATGCCGACACAGTTCTCCCTCTAGCAGATCTATCTCTGCAGCTCCCCCACTCGGCGCTTCTCAAGATATATTCTTAGCCGCCTCCATTCTCTGCCTTCCTTCCTCTTTGGCGTCTCCTCTCTTGCCCAACTCTCTCTATCCTCCGAACAGATCTCCCTCAGACCATGTCTCCTCATTATACGCTCCAGATGCTCATCTTCTCCTCTACCTCTCTCTGGATCTTTCCTCTATATCGAATTCGAAGCTGGTGCTAGCTGCTATGTTGGTCGGCGTTGCTCTTCTTGCGCAGTAGTCGGGCCGCCTTCGTCACTGTTCATTAAGACCTAGGATTTCTTGTGTTTTTAATGTTTGGGGGCTGAATGTTTTTTTTCCCGCTTTTATTATATGGGCTTGATCTCTTAGTTTTCTGTTGGGCTTTGGTGTAGGTTTATTGGGCGGTGTTTGTTGCTTTTTCATTTTGTTTATTTTTTTTCTTTGGGTTATGACTTCTAATTGGTGGAAATCTTATTGTCCTATGTCTATCGTATGTGATAGTGACCACACTTTTAGAAGTCATTCGTCTTAAGCATTAAAGTATTAAAAATGGATCGTGTTCTTGTCGAATGGTTAACGCCTTGTTTCTTTAGGTCGTCATCTGTGATAGTTGCAACTCTTCGACATTTATCTTGGCAACAAATTCGGTAGATGTAAAGGACTTGGGGGTTTTAGTCCATGCCTTCGTGTATTCTTCTTTCCAATTCGTCTACATGACTTTAGATTTCCCTGTTTAATGTATTCGGGGACCAACTATTGTATTCTTCTTTTTCTTATAAATAAAACCATAAAATATTATTAAAAAAAAGATATTTTATTAGTTTATATGAAATCCCAAAAAATAAATAAAATCTATTAAAATATTCTTTTTAAAATTAGGAGATTGTGGAGCCTCCATCAATATTAGGTTGATTGTCCAATCAAATTTTTTTAATTTCTTTTATCTATTATATCTAAATGTCTTTAAAATTAAAAATGAAAAGGTGTGATGGTTGAGATAAAAAAATGAAAAGATATGATGATTAGCAATTAAGGATATCTATAAATAGATGCAACTCTTGAACAAATATTATATTATAATTACAATAATAATAATAATAAAAATAATAATAATAATTTGATTCTTTTTTTTTTTTTAGAATAATAACCTGGTCCTTTCTTATTTTAATTTTACTTACCTAAATTCTTCAATGATAGACTAGGACAATGACTACGGGAACTTTATCCTCTTGATGGTATGAATCTCGAGACACCGAAGGAGGAGAAGGTTAAAAGAAATCCAAAAAAGATCTCGAAGTTATGAGGACCTTTAAATGGATAAAGCCCATGCCCTTCAGGTGGCACTATGACTCAGATTCTATTAAAATTATATAGTATGTCCAATTAATTATTGGCTAGGCTAATTCATTATTTGTATTATTTTCTCATCACGTCGAAAGGGCTGGCAAGTTCAAATGGATGTTTGTCCATCAATTAAAGAAAATTGCTCAGAAAACTCATTTGATCGTGTGGTTATGACAAAAGAATAAGAATCCCACATTACATCATCAAGCACAAAAGATCTTTATATTTCCAAAGCAAATCTGTAACTACTAATAATATGTATATGCCACTGAAGCTCTATTGGCTAGGCTAATATTTTGTTTATATTTAATATTATTATATTTTCTTTCTCTTTTTTTTATTATTCAAAAACCGATCAATTGTATTTAGAAGATGGTCTGGACTCGAGACAAATAAAGAGTTTATAAAATATATGTTGAGAAAAAGAAAAGATTGATTATTGTATAAAGTTTTGTACAGAAAAATTATGAAGGATGGGTGCTTTTTTTAGATGTCAAAATTAATGTTCCTTAATCCATGAAAAAAATATGATTTTTTTCTTTTGAAAAATAAAATCAATTAAAATTTTAAGGCAAAAGTAACCGTCTGGTCCGTGTTTCAAACGTTTCTGAACAGTTTCGTCCTTTCAAACATAAAGTTCACTCTTTGATCCTAACGTTTATGATTTTTTAAATTTTTTGGTCCCTCGATCCTAACGGATGTTAATTTTGGCCGAGTATGCATTTACAGCCAATCAAATTGTGTCACGTGTCCATTACGTGTAAAAAAAATCCACCTAGACTTTCCTATCCCAGATTAAGATATACTTATTGCAAAAAGACACCCCATTCAAAACCCATAAATCGATATCAAGACGACAATTGAACCGAACCAGACCAAACTTGAAAACTGAAAAATTAATTTCTGTCCTTCCTCCTTTCGTCTCCTTCCCAAAAATTCAAAGATTCAAGCTCGTTCTGCTCGGACCAAAGCCTGGTCTTTTCAGGAATAAACTATAAACTTGTTTTCTGCAAAAGTTAAGTCGAAGACGAACAATTATGAATCACTTGTTTGGGAGAAGTCTTGGCAAAAACTTATGAATCTTACATCGTTTACGCTTCTCTCCAAGGCTTGAATACTAGTTACAATGTTAATTTCTGTAACGACTGCGTCTTAGTCTACTATCGAAATTTTTATTTTTTTTTATTTTATGTCTCGAAATATTTTATTGCATAATAGATTTTAATCAAATAGATCGAGATGAATCGAGTCGAATCATCGCGATATCAAATTTAACTGGTATAAACCTTCGTAAAGTATAGCTACTTACCAATTAAATAAATAACCACCGAAATACGCATAGACAAGATTACTATCACAATTTGACTTTACTCCCATTCCTTCTCATGCATACTACAAATTTACAGTCAAGACTAAATTATTTTCCCTACACACTTATACAATTCAAAGTCATATCAGACACCTCTAATACACGATCCCAAAATTCAACATCACACAGAAAAACTTATCACCATAGTCTCAATTTGTCAAAAAGTCTACGAAAATGGCAGTTGAAACCAAAACCTGTAGTTCATAAATGTAACCAATAATTCAGTCGATATAGTCCCATTATAAATTACATGTATCCAGTCTAAGAACCATTTTACAGAGAAAAAAAAATATTACACAGAAAGTTTTACACGAAAGCTAAAAATAATATAGAGTTACAGAGAGACGAACTAATAATAATTTTACTCTCACCGGAAATCTCTTCACCACCGAACCAGATTCTCCTCCACCTCCGACGAGCATCGACATTCACCAAAAGCCACACTCCTATCTCAGTCATTGTTCTGAGCCAATCCCGACGAGCGACGTCACCACCTCGAACCGAGCCACCATCCGAGACGAGCAGCCACTGAACGGAGTTCCGGCGAGGTCCCAGCCAAACGTAACCAAGCTGAGCACCAACGAAACGACGAGCGGAGAGAGAACCGCCGCCTTTAGCCGCTGCCCGAGACTTCAATCTGTCGGTAAGACTTCCAAACCTTGTAATTTTTCCATAAAAATCACATAGAAAGAATCAATATGAACTGTATTTCAACATATATAAAAATTGAAAAGAAATTCAAAAAAATACATCTAACCGGAAAACTTTGAATCGGCGGTAACCCACTTAAAAGTTGTTGTTTTGAAACGGAAATTGCATAGAAATGACGAGTAGTATGTATGGAGTAACATATATGAGCATCAAGACCAGATCTAAGGTTTTTAAAATTTGAAACCGTAACTTTGACCGAATTTCTAGGCTTAACAGAGTAAGATATGGAAAAACCGACCACACCATAGTGGTTATCTCGTCGAAACGAGTCGACCATGTGAATTTCGTCAAATTCCGGCAACAACCGCCGGCGGCCGCCGCCGTGAACAGCGGTCGGATTTCGATAGGTCGTTAAATTTCACGCTAAACGGACGGAACGAATCGAGGAGCACTATAAGGTGAGTGTTACTTTCTTTTTCATTATGAAAATATGTTACTGCTTTATGAAATATATATATTATTATGCCGTGATTTCTGAGTATATCGATATTTATGATTTATTTAAATATACGGCGTAGTTATGTATTATACCTTTGAAAACTGGAGAGAACCTTCAAGACCCTAAAAGTAAAGTTTTATTTGTTTCTTAACGACGAATTTAAAAGCAAGTTTTGCTTTATTATATATTTATATATATGCGAACCCAAATATAAACGTTTTATTCGAGGGGATTCGGTCGACTTTGTGGCGATCAATCCAAAGAAAGTACTTGGTCCTTACGTGACCCCATGTTGACGGTCTGATCAGAGGGTACGACCTCACCTAGTTTATCTAGCTAGAGTGTATTTATTGCGCCCATGTTGACGGGTGCCGAGGTATTAGGATACTATAGTAGGTCGCTCCTGTTGTAGTTATCCTGATGTTTTTTACTGACGGGGTTCGACGAGTTTCTAAAGATGTTTTTCTTTCGACGACTTCTGATGACAAAGTGATTTATGATGTTTATGAGTTCAAAGTTTACCTTAAAGATATTTTAAAGTAATGTTTTCAATAAAACCTCACTAAGCGTTATAGCTTACCCTTTCCGAAAAACCTATGTTCTTTCTCTTCAGGTTGAGTGGGTAAATTTTGAAAGAGAAGCTAGCGGCATCCAGCGTTGTACGGTATCGAATAAGGTGGGCTCTGAGGCATTAGGACTCTTTCTCACTATTTCATAAGTATCGTGTTATTTTAAAATGATATGTACTTTATTTCCGCAAAGACTTATTTTGTATAATTATATTTGTGAACGACTTGATATTATGTTTGAATAATGGATAATCGAAATAAGTTAAGTTAACGAACGTATAGTAGGCACCGTTCCCGATCGGTCGAGGCGGTCCGGAGCGGGGCCCACAATTTCTATAAATAATTTTAATTTTAAGTTGTTAATTACGCTTGGCAAAAGTTAAGTCGGCCGTTAACGTCTGGTTCAAAAGAAAAAAAAAAACAGAGTCAAACATTCAAAGTCGTCATAACACAAAAAGCCTAATAAATAAATAAAGAAACAAAATTTATTTTCTTTTTTAAAAATAATGGTTGTCAGTCAGCAAATAACTATCTTCTTCTTGGACCAAAGACCAATTCAATGGCTCGTCATTATTTTTCCTCATTAAAAATCCTAACTACCACTCCTCATATAACTCTTTTCGATAAAGATCAAACCTTGAAGATCAACGCGAGCCCTTTATGGCCGTTAATTTTTAATCCTCAGCCTCGTCACGGCAGATAGACGTTAACACTGCGGCGGAAAAGGCAGTGTCGGTTATCGATTATGGATACGACCTTTGCAATGACTTGAGGTTGACTTTGTGCAAGTCCGACCGAAGCAATCCAAGACTGATCGAGATGGATCTCCTTTACTCTCTGCGAAAACTCTTTCAAGAAGGTAATTAGTTAATGGGTTTTATGAAATTTTACTAATCATTGGCTAGTGATTCAATTTCAGTTTGTCGAATCTGGCAGAGGAGAGAGAGGGTTATGAGGAGGAGGAGGAGGAAGACGAGAAGTGATTTGGCTTTCATTTTCGCGTTTTGTGTAATGGATGGTTCGGTTCAGTTTGATATGGTACGGTTAGTTTAATCAATTTGGTTATACAAAATTTCGATTCAATTACATTGAGTAGGAATGTTTGGACATGAGGATATGTTTGTTATTTAATAGTTTAATCTAGGTGGATTTTTTTTATACGCAATGGACACGTGTCACAATTTGATTGGCTGTAAGTGCCAACTCAACCAAAACTAACGTCTTTTAGGATCGAGGGATCAAAGAGTTTAAAAAATCGTAAACATTGGGACCAAAAAGTGAACTTTATATTTGAAGAGACGAAACAATTAAAAAACGTTTGAAACAGAGATCAAACGGTCATCTTTGCCAAATTTTTAATCCTGATACAACGCTCGAATATTAACTAGTATAATCTAAATTGTGATGGAGGGAGTAACAAAGACAGAAAAGGAATGTTCCGTTGCAGTTCATCAAATCGAAGTTTTTCTTTGCAATAAGAAATTTCTGCCTTAGAATGCATTTATCGAGTAGTGTCACCTTCCGTGGCTATCAATAATTTGCAATCCTACCTATTTTTTCAGATCTGCCTGCCATATATATTTTTCTTTTTTCCTTTACATTCAATATTTATATATACTTAAATAAAAAAATTATATATATATATATAACATTTGGACCAATTAGTGTTACTTATCATATATCAGTATTTTATTATTTAAAAATAAATAAACTAAAGCATAGAACAGTCGCTTTGTCAAAACCAAAGTGGCATACAGCTCATGAACAGTGGTCTCCGGAATTAATTGAGAAATTTTTGTTTATATATTATGTACCACATCATAATTTATAAATATCTATCAAATTTTTACATGTATCAAATTAAAAATCCTTGATGCTATACACTTAATTACTTATAACTACTCCATTATTCCGATTCGAAAGAAAAAATTACTATTTTCGGTCCATTTCAAATATTTCGTAATGAAATTTATTTTGATTCATTTTAAGTGTCGTTTTATGAAATTTATGCATATTTGAGCTATTTTTTTACTATTATTTTTACATTTATTTCAATTAATATTTTATTTTGAATAAATATTTATGACTTTTAAATAATAAATAATGGATAGATAAATAATTTTTTCTATCATTAATTATTTTATTAAGATTCGCAGCCTTTATTACGAGACACTCGAATAGATCGCAAGGAATACTCCATTATCCGGACAAACACAACCTGAAAAAAGAAAAAAAAAAGAAAAAACGCTGAAAAAACAAACACCATGAAAAAAACGGACAAACACAACCTCTCACTCCCACTGCTTTTAGTTCCAACTTTTACTTTGTTATTTGATCATCAAGAATATGACACCACAATACCCACATATTGAATTTTTTTTATTTTTTATTTTTTTTTAATCCGCAGCTATATTCAATTTGCAATCACGATCACTATCATTTTTACTTTTTAAAAAATAAAAAATAAAACTAATAATGACAAAATGATATAGACCAATTGTTTTGTTAAAAAATTACAGTGGCGTGCTCATGTGATCAAGTCCGAGACTAAACTATAAAAAAAGGGAAAAACATGCTGCAACCAACATTACACATAACATATCGTAAAATTTAAATTAGATCATTTTTATAATTATGAATGTGTTTGATGTATAATTCTTTTAAAATATTTTTATATTAAATTTAATATAATATTATAAGATAATAAAATATAATATATATTTTATTATTTTAAAATTGAATTGGTGAATTTTTAAGGGAATCGTTTAAAAAAAAAATTGAACATCAAATACACCATTAACTATAAAATTGATAGAATGTAAGTTTTATCATTTGTCATGTTTTTGTTCAGTGTTGGTTGTAGAGTCCGATTATAGTAGAAAGCAAGTCTTTGACATTATAAAAGGGTGGATCGATTCATTAATCTTAATTAGTATCTTCTGAGATGGAGGTCGAATTAGCCCTACTTCCATCAACTGTTTTCTTCATCTTCATAGCTTTCATGATCCTTAAGAAATCGAAAACCAAAAAAAATATCTGTGAATCAAAGCTTCCACCAGGACCAAAGAAATTACCACTCATAGGAAACTTGAATCTTCTTTTTGGGAAACTCCCTCATCGTTGTTTAAGAGACTTGGCCATCATTTATGGCCCTATCATGCATCTTCAACTTGGGGAAGTCTCCGCAATTGTAATTTCTTCCTCAGAGATCACCAAAGAAATTTTCCAAAACCACAGCTCGAATTTTTCCGATAGGCCATTTATCAACGCGGTGAAGTCCATTACTTATCAATTCTCAGACCTTGTATTCGCAAAATACGGAGATCACTGGAGAGAAATGCGCAAGATTTGCACAATGGAGCTTCTTAGTCATAAAAGAGTACAATCATTTGAATCGGTTCGACAAGAGGTGATTTCAAGCTTGGTCCAGACCATCTCGTCTAGATCAGGACTGCCAATTTGTATGAGTGAGGTTTTGGATTCCACGTCACAGAAATTCGTGTCGAGGGCGGCCCTCGGAAGGGAATTCAAACACCAGGAAGCGTTCAAGGAGCATGTGAAGGAAATATTATTGCATGCAGCTGGATTTAGTGCTGTTGATTTGTTCCCTTCGTTTAAAATTTTTCATCTGATCAATTCTTTGAGTCCTAAATTGAAGAGGCTGCATCGAAGAGTAGATGAGATCCTTGAGAGTGTCATTCGTGAACGCAGAGCTTATTATAAGAAGGGAAATGAAAGGAGTTCGGAAGTCAAAGATATTCTATCTGTTCTTTTGAGTCTTCAAGATGATGGAGATCTTAAAGTTCCATTGACAGATACCATAATCAAAGCTTTAATCTTGGTAAGTGATTTCACTTCTCTACCGAATGATAAAACTCATAAATTTCTCAAATTTTTTTATGCTAAAATTTCTCGAATTACGATACTAGCTACTAATTTACAAAACTCTCGTGTTGCACCCTTTTTCTAAATTTATTTTATTTTAATAAAATAAATCGGTGGCTCGTCCGATGAACGGAAAGTCTATACCTTTAAAAATTAATAATTTAAATATATGTCATATAAAAAATTATTTAATAAATATTTGTATTAAATATTATTAAGTCTATGTAAAATGTTATATTAAAATAAAATTATTTTAATTTTTATATCAGTTATAATTATTTTGATTTGATTTCAAAATCTACAATCTTATTAAATTTAAAATTTATTTTTATTTTCAAAAATAATAAATATAGCAAAATATAAAAATTATATATTAAGATTTGGTTTCATAATAAAATTTATAATTGCATCTAATCAATTTAGTTGTTCGTATTGTTTAAAAATAATATGCCCGTTTTAATTAAGAATAGAAAAAAATATAACCGATTTTTATGAGGAGTAATAGTTTAATGAAAAAATTAGAAAAAATAATATATTATAATTTAATTAAAAATAATTTTTTAAATAATATGCTCGTTTGAATAAGAAAAAAGAAAATGTGTCCGTTTTAATTAGGAATAGGAAAAACAAATATATGAATTTTATTAGGAATAGTTTTTTAAATAATAGATAGGAAATTGTGTTGGAAAAAGTAATTGGTAGAATTTTATTAGAAATCATTATGTTTTGATTGTATTTTGATTTTCTAATTAGAATAGGAAAAAAAATAATATTATTGACTTAAAATTGTATCTTGAGACCTAATTAAACTCAAAATTTTAAAATATATATGTTAAATTACTATTCGTTAATAATACGCCATGTGTCGGATGCTGATGTTGATTTGACAATAAAATAAAATTTGAAATTAAATTTATAATTAAAAAAAATTTAAAATTAAAAGTTTTGCTATTATATATAATATATACTTAATATATATAAATAAAAAAACACATGACATGTTTTGATTTGGGGATGCAGCAAAATTGTAGCCACAGAAAGAATAGCAGTCAAGTATTTTCCAAAATAAGTTAACAATTTATAATCAGATTGTTTATCTGTTACTTTTGTTAATCACACACACATCATATATATATATATATAATATTGTAATTATAAGGGGATCGATACAACTTTATTTCACCAAATAACATATCCCTTAAGACTATCAATATATATACTTTGCTTAATTAATTCAGGATTTGTTCGTGGCCGGTGGAGAGGGGACATCTATCACCGTAGAATGGGCATTGACAGAAATGCTAAGAGAACCAAGCATAATGGAAAAAGCACAAACAGAGGTGAGACAAATATTTTCTACAGGCAAGGTTGAAGAAGCAAGCCTTCATCAATTAAAATACCTAAAATGTGTTGTCAAAGAAACATTAAGATTGCATCCTCCCGCTCCTCTACTAGTCCCACTACAATCTAGAGACAAATGTGTAATTTCTGGGTATGACATACCAGAAAAGACCCGACTCATAATAAATGCGTGGGCTATCGGTCAGGACGAAAATCAGTGGATAAATCCTGAAAGGTTCTATCCTGAAAGATTCTTCGAAAAAGAAGTCAAAGGAGTTAATTATGAGTTTATCCCATTTGGAGTTGGCAAAAGGAAATGTCCCGGTGAGGTTTTTGGTCTAATAAACCTTGAGCTCATGCTCTCTAATTTATTGTATCATTTTGATTGGAAACTTGCCGATGAACGAAACCCTCAAGATCTAGAGATGAACGAAATCTTTTTCACAGCCTGTCGAAGGAAAGATGGTTTGAAGTTGATTCCCATCCATCATCATGTTCCGATAGAGTAGTTGGTAGTCATTCTAAAAATTTACTTGCCTCAATCTACATGTGTTCAAGTTGCTGCCTACGTAGTGCTCATCCCAAATACTTAAGTATAACATTTTAAAACTAGTCGGGAATCTAGAATTCTTGACATTTTTAAATTGTGTTTGTTTATTTATATTATTATTTGTGTAAACAACAAAGATCAATAAACACTAGTAGATGCCCGTGGCTTTTAGCCACGGGACGTTTACGCCGGCCACGTCATCTTGCTCTTCCCATTTTTTTGGCCATTATCACAGTCATTGTATATGGATGATCTAATTTGAGAGCATATACTGCTATATGATATTTAAAATTCGAACCTGTCTGCTCTCCTATATAAGAGATTGACAAAGTGGAGGTAATATTTGTCCCTTTTTCAATGAATGAACTGTTAAAAAACACTTGTAGGAACGTAATTGTATCCGCACTCATTGGATTATAGTCTGGTATCTTCATTCTTTCCGATCTAGGTATTTTTAATTTTAATTTTTCTGTTTCTTTGGAATAGTAACTTTTTTTAAGATACATTTATACACCCTGATTTGCAATTAGCGCATGACTTGCCATCCAACATAAGCATCCAGATCAAACGTTATCACTATAGTATCCAATTTTTTTAAACCAAAAATTAAACAGTCTCCAATTTATAGAGTCATTTTCAGTCTACTAAGTTCCAAGATTGTCTTGTGTTGTCAAAGAATGCAGCTCATTCCTATTCGACATGACAACGTCAAGCTATTCAGAAGGCAAATTGCAACTATTTTTCAAAGATAAATGTATTTCCCTCATCTCTTTATTGTCCATAGTTGTCGTACTCTCAACGCCAACTTATATGAGAGGATCGAGTGGCTGGCTGTAAAGCAACCTAATGTATGAATTATTAGTTTTCATTAACAGCAAATGTGATTGTCAAAGTCATTGCTTCCATCTAATCGAGTAATAAACTTAAAGATGAGTTTATATACAGTGATCTGATGTCTTTGTGGCTAATTTTCATATCCAAGCGATGCCAGACCCACACGTAACATTGAGTATTTTGATTTGCTAAGTACGGTAAGGTGCTGATAAAGACTCAATATCCCGCCTTTCTTCTTTTCCACGCTTGGCACTGTCGGTCTTAGGGTGAACAAATAAATGTATTAGACACAATTAGATGGAAAATGTGGATTCTAAAAATAACTAAATGACAAAGTGAAATTACTGAATGTAAGCAATATTGAGCAGGGCTGAAACAACAGCTAGCCGAATGAATAAAGCATCTTCGTAAAGCACATGAAATTTTATAATAACAAAACCTCAAAACTAACTGCGGAAGGAAGAAAATATAGGAGGGCTGAGAACAAAAGCGTAGAGAAGCGCTGGAACACTTAGGGATACAGAGGAGATCGAAACTGACGATGCGAAAACGAAACCTGCTAGAATAATGGAAAGCCGAAAGGGTGAAATAGAGTTCATTTAGAGTTCATGCGAAAACGAAACCTACTAACACATATTTGCACACAATCCATGCAATCGTTGATTCATATCTTAATCAAAATGATTCACATGCAAGTATAACACAATGTGACAACACGAGCAAGAGAATCCAACAGGAAAATTAGAACGAAAACAACCTAATTAGCATTTAAGAAGCAAATATACACAGATCGGAAGAAAGTAAGAAATATAAGGACATAAAAGAACAATATAAAACGACGAAACCCAATGCATGTATGACTTAAAAGGAACAAATACATGCTCAAGACTACGAAAGAATAGGATAGTCCGTTTGAATAAGCAGTATGTTAGAATCTCTATCTTATCCTTTGGATTCTAAAAAGTTAGCTTTGACTAAAGATAAAAGAAAAAGAAATTTTACCTCAATTATTGGAAATTCGACTGTATGTTTAGCTGATGGTTTGACAACAACCTCATAGTAGTAGCACCCAACTGCGAATCATGATAAAGCCCTGAAATTCAAATGTCTTGTAAGTTGTAAGCACATTATAAAATAAAATAACGGCAATAAAGTTAGATCGGAGGGCAGTTATGATGAAGGACTCACTTTTGAGGATGATCCTTAACTAAATTGCATGCCATAAGATATAGTTCATTTGAATGTCCAAGCTCCATAGCAGCAACCAAATGCACCAAGATACATTTTAGATGAAAGGGATCTTTTTCAAGCAACATGTTAAAGAATAAAATGAACAGGAATTAAGATAGACATCTTATGCTAAAACATACTACTGGACCACATATACAGAACTGACTGTCAACTTACTCAAAAGTTTTACATCGGAAAAAAAAACTTACTCTGAAGTTAGTGCAAAGCACTTTTAATATTCACCATACTGATGGTAATATTCAGCTTTGCAGGACAAAAGATCTGTGTTATTTTTCAAAGTACTATCTGAACTTTCTTTCTCCAGTTCTTTAAATTTTCCTTCTACAACTTTTTCTTTGTCATACTGGATAATGGAAAATGCATATATTTAGTCAGTAAACACAATTACAGAAAGGTATGCAACATATTGCTATTTAAAGTTTAAACAATTCCCAATCTGCATAAAACACATTGTTATGTTCCGGTGTTTTACCTTTTTAATCAAACATGAGTAGAATGATGAAAGCCATCCATCTTCAGATCCAAATTGCAACGACGACAGTAAACTTGTTTCTGAAATTCAATTGATGGGTACAGATTAATACGACACAATTAATTGATGATATCTTTTATATGCCATCAATGTAACACAAAGAATACTAAAAATGAAAAAAATAGAAAAGAGATAAAGAAATAAAGAAATAAGATCTCATAAGACCTCTGACCTTCCTCGCATGTTATGGTGCGATTTTCAATAAGACACTCCAAAGCCTGCATTAAATGAGGTTACATAAAAAATGAGAGCACTAAAAAAGAAATATCAATCTGGAAATTAAAAAAACCAAGGAGCTAAGA
Organism: Rutidosis leptorrhynchoides; assembly: GCF_046630445.1. Lineage (NCBI taxonomy): Eukaryota > Viridiplantae > Streptophyta > Magnoliopsida > Asterales > Asteraceae > Rutidosis > Rutidosis leptorrhynchoides. The sequence goes on along the minus strand of NW_027266439.1, from coordinate 76,085 downwards.
AAAAAGGTTTGAACTTTCTTAAAAGATGTTTCATATTTGATGGACTTAACATATTATATCGAATGGAGAGTAAAGGAAAAACCTTCGATCAGCCCAACAAAATGAGGTTTTAAAAAACTCATATCAAAGTAGTAGATAAAACTATATGCCATCATTCTTTATCCATCTTATAGATTTCGAAGACTATCGCAGTATTTTGTTTTGTCTTGGAACTGAAAATTAAAAGGAAACCAAAAATTAAACTACAATTCCTTTCTTTGAAACTAAACCAATGAGATAATCACGTCCAACCAAACATAAAACAAAAGGAAAATTGAACAGGTAAAAAAACAGTGTGGATCGGATATACCATACCGGCGTTGTGGAGACAGTGAGATCTGGTCGGGATCCGAGCGATGATATGCGGAATCAAAGAGAGAGTGAGGCGACGGGATCAAAATGTGTAGATAGAGACTGCCCTGTGGACGATTCTCGCGAGGATGGAGAGCTTCGTAGGCGCTATGGATAGCAACGACTCGCAACGAAGATGGGAAAGTAGTAGTCGGTGCTGCGGAGACCGACGAGCACCACCGGCGCTATGGAGGTCGAGGGATCGACAACGTTGTGGGATGAAGATGTCGGAAGTTGAAAGGGAGCTCGATCGGAAGAGAAAATTCAGGATTTTTTTCCTCCGGCACCAAATTAAATTGAGATAGGTAGACGAAGAAGAAGAAATGAAAACAAAAGAGCACAATGAAGGGTCAAGATCAAACCACTGTTTTTAGATAGTTCAATGGTAAATGGATGGCTCAGATCTGTCAACTATTCATAAATTGTAGCTAGCCCACTCCCAAAATTAGTTATTCTTGGAACTAATATAAAGAGTTAAGCAAATAATCAAAACAAATAAATAATTTAACGAAATCAATATTTTTTAAAAATTATTTCAAGAATTTAAAAGAAACATGTCCAGATTATATTTACAAGTCAACGAGACGTTTCATGCACGATCAAAAGCCAAACGCAAAATACTCTTAACGTACATTTTAAATGTCATATAATAAAATTGAATTTGATTGATTTTAAATATTATTTTATGAAATATATGTATATTTGAACTATTTCTTTCAATCATAGTCTTACATTTATTCAACAATTACTTTATTTATATATAAAATATGTAACAATTTAAAATATGAAAAGACATTTAGTGAAAATGTATTTAAGTCAAGTCCTACATTTATTGTTTTAGAATAAAAAGAAATTTTGCTGCTTTTTTTTAACTGCTCGGATCAATTGAAAATAGACATGTAGGAAAGATAAAATATTAGTATAACACTATGTTTATTTGCACACATTTTTTACTCTCCGATTTTCGTGATTCATAAAAATAAAGACACATTATTATACCCTATAATGGAATGGTCAACCCCAAGAAAAAAATACTAAAATTATATATCGTAAAATTTAAATACGAATCCTAAAAATAAACACCAAACAAACAAGCCCTTAACTAAAAGAATTAAAAAAATTTCTTCTTTCCTACATGTTTTTTCTGCTCCTAAAGAAATAGCTAATTTTTCTTTAGAATAATAAATAATAGTTAGATATGTAATTTTTTGTAAAATTAATCATTTTCCTAAAATTTGCAACTTTATTATGCGACACTTAATGTACCGGAGAGAGTATTAACCCATATTGAAATACAATTCGAATATCTATACGATACTAATATGTACTATGACACTAAGAAGATAATAATATAGATTGATAACCTTATATTATTAATAAAATTTTATTTTAATATTAAGATTCTTTCTATCAGTTATTCATTCGTAATTTTAATCCGCGTCAAAAATCTGGTATCAGAGCTAGCAAAAAAAAAAGAGTTATATTAACAATATAACACATGAAATATATTTAATGAACTTAAGAAAAAATAGCTCAGATCTAATTAGTCTAATAAATCATTGCAAAGACAAAATAGATAAGTGTCATGACGATCTTAGAATTATTATAGAATTAGATAATGGAAGCATTAGAGTTCGAAACGATTTATGATTAGAACTATCACATAAAATTGACCTCTACGTCATGGTAGAACAACTTAGACTTTATAATAGATAAAAATGGAAAAAAAAATAATTTCGACATAATCATCAATTAATACTATATAGTATTTAGATCTACAAGAAGAAAAAAGTATCTCAAAAGAGATATTTTAGTTAACAAAAATATAATCAAGAGAATTAAAAAGAAAAATTAAATTTAAAAGAAAGATAGGATATAAAAAATTCATATCTAAGAAATCTTTTAAGTAGAAAAAATATACTCTATTTTGGAAATATTACTGCTGAATATCCAATAGAAATTTCAACCACAACTGGAGAAACAAGTATACCTATTATAAATGGTAGTGAAAATAAAGAAAATTTTGATAAACTAAACATAAAACAAGAAGAAAAAGATAGAATTAGTTATATTCATATATCAACCGTTCAGATCATAATAAAATCAACATTCATGGAAGGAATAAACTCACCGATAAGATTAGCAATTTGTGATGATAGAATTCAAGATCCACGAGATAGAATAATAGGAATAGTAAATGAAAATTTAGCATATACAAAATTAAAATTTAATGTATCACTACAATTAGAAATACTCTTTATGTATAGAAAATTTAGATAAATCATTAATAATAGCATATAAATTTTACAGAAATAATTTAATGGTAAAAGAAGACTATCCATTCACAATAACTTATGAAATAAGATATGCCTTATCAAATAGTCATCATAATATATAATTTAAAGATAAAGATAAAATTTATTTAGAAGATCTATTTGAAATCACAGCAAAAGTAGGAACAATAAAAACAACACCAATAAATTCAGTATTTAGAATAGATAATACGATGATAAAAGAACGAATATTTTATAGACCAAATATGAAATTAATTAGAGATAATACTAAATACATAATAAAAGAGGAATCATTGTCCTGTAAAAATAATGATATACAAAAGAATTATCAAAATTAAATAATCATCTATTTATGTTGATGAATGAAACTCGCGATTAAGTCTTAATTATTACTTTCTTGATAAAGCAAAGAACGGTATTATTAATTAAAATGTCCGAATCAAGTCATATGTATCAATTAACTGATAATTTTATCATGAAACTTTTAGCCCTTCAAATTAGACAAAAATTATAGGTATTATAGGAAAACATTGTGGACTCGAATCTTAATTATTATTACTCTTAATGTCTCAAATACTAATATTTTCCTTTGTCAAATATTGAAAGACTTGATTTTCTTCTTCTAGAATATCGACATCATTAGATAAGCCTTCGAAAAGATGTAGCTTGATGTACTCTTGAAGACGTGGAAGGCAATGGTTGTCATCATAACTATACATCAAAGGAACCATTCTTGCAATATTGAGAGAAGCTCTGATGAATGGTTTCGGAAATGGATTTGGAGACAGACATTCTTCATTTAGCTGTTTCCATGCGTCTTCAATCATATTGCTTATCTCATTTCTTGCATCTTCAATGGAAGCTCCATTGTTTTCTCTCATATAGCATTCTGCGTATGATCCATCGTTGCCGTCCTGATTCTCATCCTGAAATTAAAAAGAATTTCTAACTGTTAATTACTCTAAGAGGATTAAAATCGCAAAATTGATATTTCGTGTCATGTAAGCCACCCAATTGAATGCAGTGTCATAAGTTTAGGACCACCTTAAAACTATGAAACTATAGCCACTGACTTGATATCTTTTTAATACTCCCTCCATCTCAAAATACATGATGTTTTGAGTTTTTAAGTTCATTCATATATACATGTATACTTAGTTAAGATTCTTCATTAGGTACATGTTCATGTGAATGAACCTAAAAATCCATAACATCATGTATTTTGAGACAGGTAGAATATTATACTATTCTTACAAATTCGATCAAGTTCTAATGATATATCTAGGGAGGGATTACGTATGCGAAACTCTAGCCACAGAGTTTATATCTTGCAAAGCTAGAAAATGAATAGAGACTCGAGATTTGTGTAACCTGGGAACTTCCTAAGTCGTCCCAAAGTCGAAGGATAGTTGCAGTCGACGATATAATTCCAGGATTGTTGTCGATAACCTTGACATTGTCGATGTTAATGTCTTGGCCAAGGAGAAAGAAAGCATGAACCAAAACTACATGTACTCCTGAGCTCACTATTCCATTCTTTAAGTACTCTGAAGAATTCGGAGTTTGGCCAGAAGCAAACCACTTTGCTTCCACCAGGAAAGCATTACACAACTTCGCCCACTGCATTAAATTTAACTTTAGACATATTTTAATTTACTTTGAAGGTTCGAATCTTGGAAGAACGTATAGAATAATATAAAATTTTACTTACCGTCTTACGAAGGGAATTAGTAGGGTCCCACCCATGGTTTCTTAACACATCATTGCTAATCTCATTAGTAACATCATCAAGAGCCTTAAAACATATCTTCAGATAATATGGCAGTCGTTCAATATTGTCTGCTACATCCCACCTAAAAACGTAACCACATAATCTAATTAACTTAATTAAGATCTTAGATAAGAATAAAATCAAATTAAAAGTTGAATGGTTCTTATTAAATTAACTAATACATACCCATTAACGGCTTCCGTGAAGAGAATGAGTTCATCTAATGTCCCATAGACGTCGAAAATGTCATCAATTAGATAAATGAAAGAGATTGCTTTTGTAAGCTTCACTCTCTCATTTGATAAACTCGAATCCGTGAAGCAAGCTGACGAACAGATGTACCATTTGAGAGGTTGGTCTCGTGCAAACTTCAATTCATTGGCTAACCCCACGTCTTTCCACCATCTAACAAATTTCAATTCAACGAGTTTAATCGGTAATAGCTACGTAAATGTTATACGTCTCAAAGTATAAAAGCTAAGAACCAAACATTTGTAAACAAAGATTTATCATATCCTTGTCATTTTCTGTTGTAATAATATATGGGGAATTATTTTGATTATATTCTTAGAAGTCCATTCTAAGAACAGTAAAATGGGTGGAGACGTGGAGTTGGTTGATTATTGATATTTTCTAACATGCAATTTCACGTGTAATGTCTTCAATCATAAGAAAAGACAAACCTTATTCAAATATATATGTATATATATATATCATGATCTAGAATTTCATTTTATTTTTTTGAGGGGGATGATCTAGAAATTGACATGTATATAGAAAAGACTAATTAAAAGCACTTACTTGGAAACTTGAATAATTTCATTTTTGTGCAAGGATTGGACTAGATTGGCATCCAAGTTCGTGAGCTCCTTCAGAATATTTCTCCATCCAGATCGATCTATTCCATTGTTATCGACGAAGAAGTTTTTCGCCATGAAAGTAGCCAAGCTTTTATGATATGGATGTTTCAATACATTTTTCACTAATCTAGCTTGACGATTATCTAGACGTGGTATCCATTTATGAAGGGCTTGTGAACTTAAGGTGTAAGCTTCATCAAGAACATATTCTCCATGGATTCTAAGGTGTGAAGCTTCGTATAAGCTCATTAATCCGTCTATATCTTGATCATCCATATTCTTGTAAATTTTCCCTCCATTGCCTATAAAACTCTTGATTACATTTGAAACTGTTCGTAATATGCATGGCTTACACAAATTAACATTTTGAAATTTATAAGATAACTTGATATTAACTTCGTCCCAAAGTAATTGTCAATAATTACCTTGAGATGCATGGCAGCCTTGTTGTCTCAACAATCGAAAACAAAGGGCGATTTTATGAAGATCCTGATCATATATGTCTGCATGAGACGATTTAGGTAACATTTTACTATAATAGTATTGCTTTTCTAGTATTTGTTCGATCTCTTCCTGGAAATAATGGTCAATTCCTAGACGCTGTACTGAATCAATCATGGCCAAACATTCGGAAGGTCGTTCTTGTCCAACGTTGATAAGCATATTCTTAAACAAGTTCAATCTCTTTTCATGCTCAAAGCATACATGATTACCCTTAAAAAAAAAAAACTATGCATGCATTTTGCTAGTGATATGTAATGGGATAATAACATTTTATCTATCTCAAGACCAAATTTTTAACAAGTTTTTACCTTAAAAAGTCAACTAACAAAATCATATCTTTCCGTTAAGTTTCCTAACAAAATCATATTTCCCTCAAAAAATTGTCTATGTGGCAGCAAATCTTCCGTCAAGTGTGCACAATTAGTGCCACGTAAGCGACATGTCACCTGCTTACTCAGCAAAAATGACACGTCATCATCTTCAACCTTTCTCAAAAGAAATTTGCAGATTCCGGCGACACAGCGGTGGTCCGGCCACTACTTTTGGCGGAACCGCCGGTCGGTAGCCGTCGGATTTTAGAAATAATTAGATGGCCGCACTGGTTTCGAGAGCTGAACGTCGTGGTGGTGTCGGATTTTTCAAATTTCGAACCGTTTGTTGTAGACCTAAGCTTAAAGGTGCAGTAGCTAAACCTTTAAGCTTAGATCTATATCAAACGGTTCGAAATTTGAAAATCGACACTACCACGACGTTCAGCTCGTCAAAAGGTTGTGTAGATCTAAGCTTAAAGGTTCGGCTCGTCAAAACTAGTCCGGTCATATAAAAATTTCTGAAATCCGGCGACTACCGACCGGTGGCTCCGCCAAAAGTGGGGGCCGGACCACTTTGGTAGTAGCTGGAATCTGCAAATTTTTTGGAGAAAGGTTGAAGATAATGACGTGTCATTTTTGCTGAGTCATCGGATGACATGTCGCTTACGTGCACTGACTGTGCATAGTTGACTCGGATTTGCTGCCACATGGGCAATTTTTTTGACGGAAGTATGAATTTGTTAGGAAACTTAACGGACAGATATGATTTTGTTAGTTGACTTTTTCAAAATAGAAACTTGTTAAAAATTTAGGTCTTGAGGTAGGTAAAATGTTATTATTCCGATATGTAATCAAGAAAATTAATTAAATCAAGAAAGTACAATTTGGAAAGTACGTACCCTTGAGTTGGGATATGATATAGCTGGAAAATTATAGTGTTTTGATGAGGAAGTTATGATTAGAGATTCATTATTGCTAATTTGTTGGGTTTCTTTTGCATAATGATCAGTTTTGAAACTGGAAGAAATATTAACAGGTAAAAGGTTGTAGCATAAAGCCATCGAGGTACTTTTGTATAGCTTAAGATATGCAGAGAGAGATATATAATTGTGAAGTATAATAGAAAAATCGACATCAATTTATAGTAAAAATATCTAATCGGAATAAGTACGTATAACCCACAACCATACTATCTCCATCCGAAAATATATACTTCGATTTTTCTACGTAATTCATATAAGCCACCCAATTGAATGCGGTGTCATGAGTTTAGTGTTGGAGTAGGTCATCTCAAGGGGCTCGAGATCATTGAGGCACAGGCTGCCAGCAGAAAAGAAGAAATTGAAAGCTGATGTTAACTTCCAGCAGAAGAAACCAGCCGTGAAGAAGAAGCAGTCTACTGCTGTAGCACCTGTTTTTGACAATTTCACTTGTGGAGAGCTTCTATAGGATGCTGGTCGAGTTCTCGAACAGGATCGAAGCAAAACAGTGCACTGTAAAGTCGAGCAGTGTTGAAGAAAGGCGTGACTGCAGGAAGGATGAAACTGCACATCATCTAGAACAGAAGGACTCAGCAGTACCTGCAGCCAAAGCTTGAGGACTCGGTGAAATTCCAGAAAAGTTGTCGATGGGAATCCTTGCAAACGATCTGCGGACCGGCCGGAGCAAAGTCGGAGGCCGTGAGATACATGGAAATACTCAGGAAGACGTCGTTCATACTACTCTAAGAGCAATTGCCCAGAAATTCCCTAAATCGAAAAGCCCCAAATCGGTTAGGTTCTATCTTTATTTTCAGTCCAAGTTGTTTAATTCTGCAGTTTTCAATAAATTAGTTAAGTGGGCAGCTCCGTCTTGTTGAAACGAAGAAGTTGGTATGCTCAATTTGTTCTGAGATTGCCTAGAAGTCATAATGTGAACTCGAGTTGTTCTATGAAGAACGAAAATCCAGCATTGTCAGCTGAAGGCACGGCAAATGTGTTTATCGACAGAAAAATGTCGAGAATACTCCATTGAAGGAGACTGAAGGTTCAGATTAAAGTTCTAAGAAGATCGCAAAATGGGTCTGTAGGTAGAAGAAAACTTGGCCGTCAAGCAATCGGCGAAATTCAAATTGTAGTATAGTTTTGATTCAAGTCAAAGTTAAATGAAGTTGTTAGAAGGAAGAAGAAGAAGTTAGGAAGAAGATTCAGCTGTGATCAAGTGAAGAACGAAAGTCAACCTGAAGGTCAACAAAAATGGCGTCTTTTCGCAAGGAAGAAGATGAAGTACAGTCAGCTTGCTTTTTGCTGTTACAACGTGCGGATGCACTCGAAAACGCGTTATGGAGTCGTAGGTGTAATTTCAGTTACATAGGAGCAGGAAAAACGAATTGTAGGGAGAATACCACTTTTTAGTTTTACTTTTTGGTTTCTAGTTTTTGCAAAATTCCAGGCTGTTTTTCCTTTTATTCTGTAGGACGTTGAGCATGTTCAACCCCTATAAATAGAGTCATTTTGCTGATTAGAAAAGTTAAGGGAATGAAGAAGGAGAAAACAAGTTATTTGTGCATTCAATACAAAAATTAAATTGATTGAAATTGCCATTTTTCTTCATTGTTCTTCTTCGTTTTCTTCATTTTTACAGTTTTAAAAGCTTAAGGTTGTATTGGTGAGAGAAGCCATAGAATACCCAAACCAAAATTAGTTTTCTTAGGATCCAAACAAGTTAGATACCAAAATCAAACCTTTAGATTTAAGTTTAGCATCAATCGAGTCACAAAATGGATATGATTACTATTCTGTTTTCGTTCAAGTTTTTCTTAATCTTCGTCTTCTTCATTTCACTTTTCTGAGTTGTTACTGTTTTGTTGCTGTGCTCTTCATCCTGTGAGCGCAGGGTCTTTTCAGCTGAGCTGTGATTGGCAGTGTCCTCGTCCTGTGGTCACGGTCTCAAGCCATTTGACTGTGCTAGCGGTATCTGTTACCACAGCGCGGCTCCATCAGTGGTATCCAGAGCTTAGGGTGACGGTCTTGGAGAAAGCCAGAATTGGTAAGCGATGAATACAGAAGGTAATAGTTATGGGATATTTAAATTTGCTGGTGAGGATTATGACTTATGGTCTGTGATAGTTAGAGAAGCTGTCGATGATTTAGGATGGACTGAAGTAGTGTTAAATGGTTTAGAAGATTTACCAGTCGGGGTTAGATTGGAAGAGTTAGGAGAAAAATGATAGAAGAAGAAGGAGCAGCTGTTAGAGAAAGATAGGAAAGTCAAGGCGTGGCTGAGAAGCTGGGTAGAAAGAGTAGTATTGAGGAAGATAATCGGCTGTGTGAGTGCCAATGAAATCTGGGAGTTGCTGAAATTAGAATATGAAGGGAGCGATTTAACCAGAAAAATCAAAAAGAAGAAGGTGGAGAAGATGCTTAGGGAGTATAGGATAAAAGATGAAGAATCTGTAGTGGAGGCTAGATCTAGGTACATGGAGATCTTGCAGAAGATGAAAACCTACAGTATAGCTGTTAGTAAGGAGGAGCAGGTAGATAAGCTGTTAGAAGATATGCGTTGAGGTTTGAGGCTGTGGTAGCACCATTAAACAGGGAATTTCAGAAAGATCCCAGTTTTGTTAGTCTAGAGGAGGTGTTTAATGCCCTGGAAATCCACGAAAACAGATATGGTGTCAAGGAGGAGAAGGAGGAAGTAGTTGCTGCCTTTAGGGGAGAAAGGTTTAAATATCAGCAAATTCCACATTTGAATCAGGTTCTGGAAGGTGTGGAAATAGGTGTAAACAGCACACAGGCTGGAAATCAGGTACAGGTTCAAACAGTGCAGTCACAGGGCAACACAGGACAGTATATGTGTCAGCCACTGCCTCAGCAGCAGTTTATGCCTTAGAACCAGCAGATGCAGAATCAGGCATATCAGTTCACTCCTTATGTGCAGAAGCCACAGTTTTACAACCAGCAGCAGGGAATGTCTCAGAACCAGCAAGGATTTCAGCCCTGGAGATCAAGAAACAATGGTGGCAGGGGTTTCAATGGTCAGGCAGCAAGAAATCCAAACTGGGGTAGCTTTCCAGTATGCAAGCACTGCAGGAAGAACAATCACCCTGAGGCAGGATGTTTCTGGCATGAGGCAGCCATCTGCAACTACTGCAGGAAGAAAGGGCATGTAGACATTGTATGCTACAACAGGTGGTGTGATGACCAGCAGAATCCTATGAGCAGAGGGTATGGAAAGATCCCACCTGTACATCCTATGCTGAGACAGAACAGCAGCAGCTATCAACACCCTAGCCAGAATGCAAATTTCACCCCCTTGAGAGCTCCACAGAATCAAACTGCAGTACAGCAACAGTACCAGGCAAATTATGCTTATGGAAATCAGTGGCAGGAACCTGGAAACTACCTGTGTGCACAGTCCACTGTGAACTACAATCAGATGCCTCAAATTGGCTACCATCAGCAGAATCAGCTCAGTCCAGGATCTGCTTCAGTTGCTGCTTCAACACAGTCTATCAACTCTCATTCAGTGAGTTCTCCAGTGCAGAATCACAACAGCCCACAGTCTGGACAGTGTTCTGTCAACACAGGAGGTGTGAACACAGGAGGAGCAGAAGAAAGTGCCTTCACAGTAGAGGTATGTTCTGCTGTTAGAAAAGATGAAAAAGATAATGTGTGGATTGTAGACAGTGGCTGCTCTAATCACATGACTAGGAATGCTGAAGTTTTTGTTGAAAAATGTAGTGGAGGTGTAGATGCAGTAGTTAGATTTGGAAATGGTGAAACAATAGCTGTTGAAGGAAAAGGTGTGGTTGAGTTAGAAACAAAATCAGGAAAATCAGTGCTGGAGGATGTGTATTTTATCCCTGAGTTGGATCAAAATTTAATTAGTATAGGGCAGCTATTGGAGAAGAGGTATGCTGTTTATTTTGAGGATGAGGAGTGTTTTAATTTTTAATGAGCAGAAGGTGCTGGTACACAGGATCCCACAGGTGAACAGAATGTTCAAGCTGAGGATGGAAGATGTAGAAGGGGCTTTTTATACTGCCACACTGTCTGAAACAACAAAACTGTGGCACATGAGGTTAGGCCATTCAAACCTGGACAACATAATAGCTATGCAGAGAAAAGAAGTTGTAAAGGGGCTGCCTAAACTGTGTGCAAAGATGAAGTATGTGTGTGAGCCCTGTGCTAAGAGTAAAAGCCACAGGTCCAGTTTTCCTACAAATCAGTGGAAGACAACTGAGAAGCTGCAGCTAGTGCACACAGATGTCTGTGGGCCAATTGAGGTAGAGTCAACAGCAGGGAACAAATACTATGTGGAATTTGTTGATGACTACACCAGGTACTCTTAGATCTTCTTCATGAAAACAAAAGACCAACTGTTTGGACTGTTTAAGAAGTGGAAGGTGCAGGCAGAATCTGAAACAGGCTGTAGATTGAGATGCCTGAGATCAGACAGAGGAGGAGAATACATTTCCAGGGAGATGAAAGAATACTGTGAGAAAGAAGGGGTGTTTCAGAAGATGACTGTGTCATACTGCCCAGAACAGAATGGGGTTGCAGAAAGGAGAAACAGGACAATTGTGGAGATGGCAAAGTCCATGATGTTGCAAAGAAGGTTCCCAGGAAGTATTGGCCAGAAGCATGTTTTGCTGCTGTGTATATTCAGAACAGGCTGCAGATTAAAGCACTGGAGGACAGAACTCCATTTGAAGCACTGTTTGGATACAAGCCTACTGTGCATCATCTCAGGGTGTTTGGAAGTATAGCATATGTCCACATACCAGAACAAAGAAGGAAGAAAATGTCTGAGAAGGCAGTTAAAGGTGTGATGATGGGGTACAGCTCTGGAGAATTCAAGGGTTACAGAATACTTGAACCTGCTACAGGAAAAATAATCATATCCACTAGTGTTAGGTTTGATGAATTAGGTGAGTGGAATTGGGAGGAACCTACTGTGAGCACACCAGGAAAAACACTATATGAGATACCGATGCAACCAACAATTTATGAGGTACTGAGTGAAAACTCATCACATGATGAGGGATCACCAGTGTCTTCTAATGTGTTTGTCCATTTTGATGCAGGGAATTCAAACAATGCTGGCTCAATCTCAGGAGGAGAATCTGTGAGCACAGGACCTGTGAGCACAGAAAGCACTGCAAGCACAGGAAGCAATGATGAGATTGATCACACCCACCTAGAGGCAGGAGGAGTATACAGTCCATATATGAAAGAGCTCCACCAGCACTGTACCTGACTTGGCAGAATTCCAAAACACAGCTGAAGAAGTGATGACTGCAAGCATTGAGCCAAGGACCTTCAAACAGGCAGAAAAGTCTCCACAGTGGATGCAGGCCATGGAAGAGGAGTGGAAGGCAATCACTGATAATGAAATCTGGTTCCTGATTGACAAGCCAGAAAATGCCAAGGTAATTGATACAAAGTGGGTCTTTAGAGTCAAATTGAATGCTGATGGCTCTGTTAATAGACATAAAGCTAGGCTGGTTGTTAGAGGTTATAAACAGGAGTATGGTGTGGATTATGAAGAGACTTTTGCACCTGTGGCAAGACTAGACACAGTGAGGATGCTGCTAGCACTGGCTGCAAATTATGGCTGGACAGTCCACCAAATGGATATCAAATCAGCTTTTCTGAATGGCTACCTGGAGGAAGAGGTTTATGTGCAGCAGCCTGAAGGTTTTGTTGTGCCAGGAGAAGAAGAGAAGGTGTACAAACTGGTTAAAGCACTGTATGGACTGAAACAGGCTCCTAGAGCTTGGTATGCAGAATCAATGCCTACCTGCTGCAAAATGGCTTTGTGAAGAGTGAGAGTGAGCCTACACTCTACATCAGGAATCAAGGAGGAGCCAAGTTAATTCTGTCCCTGTATGTTGATGATCTGCTTATTATTGGAACTAACACAGGTGTGGTGGACAGTTTCAAACAGATGATGAAGGCAGAATTCCAGATGACTGACCTGGGGAAGATGAAGTATTTTCTGAGCCTGGAGATTGAGCAGAAGGAATCAGGCATCTTCATTCATCAAAAGAAGTATGCCACTGAAATGTTGAAGAAGTATAAGATGGAGGACTGCAATGGGATAGCAACTCCATGGAAAATCAGTTAAAGCTGGATTCAACAAAGACTGGTGAGCAGTTTGATTCTTCACAGTACAGGAGCATGATTGGGTCACTGATGTACCTGTGTGCCTCAAGACCAGATATAGCTTGTGCTGTGAACATAATGGCAAGCTACTGTGCCAACCCCTCCAAGACACATGCAGCATACTTGAAGAGAATTCTCAGGTATGTCAAAAACAGTTTAAACTTTGGCATTTGGTTTAAATCTGGTGGAAATGGGGAACTGCTTGTGTTTAGTGATGCCAGCTATGCTATGAGTGAGAACTGTAGAAGCAGGAGTGGCTACTGCTGCAGTTTTGGCAGTGGTATATTCAGCTGGAGCTCCAGGAATCAAACTGTGGTTGCACAGTATACTGCTGAAGCAGAATTCATCTCTGTCAATCATGCTGCAAGACAGGCTGTTTGGCTCAAGAAAATTCTGTCTGACATTGGGGAGTTAAAAGAAAGCTGTGTCAAGATATACTGTGACTCCAGTTCAGCTATTGCTATGGCAGAAAATCCTGGCAATCACTCCAGATCAAAGCACATCCTGGTGAAGTATAATTATGTCAGAGAGCTGGTTGAAAATAGGGAAGTGAAAATGGTATTTTGCAGGACACAGTTTCAGCTAGCAGACATTTTTACCAAGCCCTTGAAGAAGTGGAGGTTTGATGCCTTGACAGAAATGATAGGGATGACTCAAGCCCCTTTCAATGAAGGAGGAGCTATTGGAGTAGGTCATCTCAAGGGGCTCGAGATCATTGAGGCACAGGCTGCAGCAGAAAAGAAGAAATTGAAAGCTGAAGTTAACTTCCAGCAGAAGAAACCAGCCGTGAAGAAGAAGCAGTCTACTGCTTGTAGCACCTGTTTTTGACAATTCACTTGTGGAGAGCTTCTACAGGATGCTGGTCGAGTTCTCGAACAGGATCGAAGCAAAACAGTGCACTGTAAAGTCGAGCAGTGTTGAAGAAAGGCGTGACTGCAGGAAGGATGAAACTGTACATCGTCCAGAACAGAAGGACTCAGCAGTACCTGCAGCAAAGCTTGAGGACTCGGGTGAAATTCCAGAAAAGTTGTCGATGGGAATCCTTGCAAACGATCTGCGGACCGGCCGGAGCAAAGTCGGAGGCCGTGAGATACATGGAAATACTCAGGAAGACGTCGTTCATACTACTCTAAGAGCAATTGCCCAGAAATTCCCTAAATCGAAAAGCCCCAAATCGGTTAGGGTTCTATCTTTATTTTCAGTCCAAGTTGTTTAATTCTGCAGTTTTCAATAAATTAGTTAAGTGGGCAGCTTCGTCTTGTTGAAACGAAGAAGTTGGTATGCTCAATTTGTTCTGAGATTGCCTAGAAGTCATAATGTGAACTCGAGTTGTTCTATGAAGAACGAAAATCCAGCATTGTCAGCTGAAGGCACGGCAACTGTGTTTATCGACAGAAAAATGTCGAGAATACTCCATTGAAGGAGACTGAAGGTTCAAATTAAAGTTCTAAGAAGATCGCAAAATGGGTATGTAGGTAGAAGAAAACTTGGCCGTCAAGCAATCGGCGAAATTCAAATTGTAGTATAGTTTTGATTCAAGTCAAAGTTAAATGAAGTTGTTAGAAGGAAGAAGAAGAAGTTAGAAGAAGATTCAGCTGTGATCAAGTGAAGAACGAAAGTCAACCTGAAGGTCAACAAAAATGACGTCTTTTCGCAAGGAAGAAGATGAAGTACAGTCAGCTTGCTTTTTGCTGTTACAACGTGCGGATGCACTCGAAAACGCGTTATGGAGTCGTAGGTGTAATTTCAGTTACATAGGGAGCAGGAAAAACGAATTGTAGGGAGAATACCACTTTTAGTTTTATTTTTTGGTTTCTGGTTTTTGCAAAATTCCAGGCTGTTTTTCCTTTTATTCTGTAGGACGTTGAGCATGTTCAACCCCTATAAATAGAGTCATTTTGCTGATTAGAAAAGTTAAGGGAATGAAGAAGGAGAAAACAAGTTATTTGTGCATTCAATACAAAAATTAAATTGATTGAAATTGCCATTTTTCTTCATTGTTCTTCTTCGTTTTCTTCATTTTTACAGTTTTAAAAGCTTAAGGTTGCATTGGTGAGAGAAGCCATAGAATACCCAAACCAAAATAAGTTTTCTTAGGATCCAAACAAGTTAGATACCAAAATCAAACCTTTAGATTTAAGTTTAGCATCAATCGAGTCACAAAATGGATATGATTACTATTCTGTTTTCGTTCAAGTTTTTCTTAATCTTCGTCTTCTTCATTTCACTTTTCTGAGTTGTTACTGTTTCTGTTGCTGTGCTCTTCATCCTGTGAGCGCAGGGTCTTTTCAACTGAGCTGTGATTGGCAGTGTCCTCGTCCTGTGGTCACGGTCTCAAAGCCATTTGACTGTGCTAGCGGTATCTGTTAGCACAGCGCGGCTCCATCATTTAGGACCACCTTAAAACTATGAAACTATAGCCACTGACTTGATATCTTTTTAGTACTCCCTCCATCTCAACGTTATTAGTAGTACAGTGGCCGGTTGCAAATGTGTAGCAGGAAATCCGTGGGGATAAGGAGTCATGAAAATACAATTTTATTTTTGAGGTCAAACTAGGATTGTATTAAGATATGTCAATATCGATATCAAATAGGTTAAGGGGAGACCTCCTAATCAATTATTTTTCGACTTGGCAATACTAGATATATGGTCCTCATCTTGCCTTACAAAAGTGAGGTTACAAAAGTCAAAAGAGTTTATGGCTCTCCTAATGTCATCTATTGCATTGAAGATCATGTGCTTATTATTCATGGAGTGCTACACATAGATGATATATTCTATATTTCATAAGTTTCCTATTTTATTTGGATTTAAATTTAGTCATGTTTACCAATCAAGACACTTGTAGTTTGATGGTTCACCATTTATATTCGATCTAATGGTTGGACAATTATTTTTTCAAAAGGTTAGAGGTTCGGCTATATATATAGGAACGAATATTGATGATTTATGGATAGATTATTTAGTCATGTTTCCTCATTCCTTTTCTATTGCAACTAACTTAAATCGAAATAAGAATATGTATTTTGGAAAAAAAAAAAAAAAAAAAAAAGGAAAAAAACTGTAACGAATAATATGTTCGTATTCATTTTGGAGATGTCGACGACCCTATATCTTCATAATCAAATCTACTTTTCTTGATAAATTAATAGATCTTCCCTAATCTCCATAAAATGATATATATTCAAGCTCAGCGTCAGCTAAAGATTGAAGGAAATGACGTGTTAAGAATAGTTTTACACTACATATATAATTATATACAATAAAGATTAAAGATACAGACTTTATCAGATAAAAATCTCAGCCCACTTAAAGATTTGAGTGTATCTTTTGAAATATTCATTCAAATGTGCGTGCAGAATATAAAAAAAAAAAATAGTATCCTTTATGACGACACTCAAAAAGATGCATATAAAAAAAATTTGTTTATATAAAAAAAAAATAAACAACAATATCGTCATCTCACAAATCGGGCTTAATAATTATGCATTTCCTCCATGAATTTATGGATTAGATTTTTGCAGGAACGGATTTTGGTCGTTGAATGGGTAGTTTGAATGGGTAGTTTGAATTAGGATTTTGTAAAATAAAAATCCTCGAATATTTCCATAAGAACAAATGCTGTTGCTACACAATTTTGTATGAAGTAGCCTTTATAAATTAGACAACTATATATTATCAAAAAAAAAAAAATTGTTCAGCCAACACATATAGCCCAATGGAATGGGCATCGTAAAAAGGCCAAACAGCCCAATAAAAACATAAATTGAAATCTTACCATATTATCATTTATGTTTTGGTTGAGCTATAAAGTTCCCTTAGACAAGTTTGGTTGCCCATGGTTATCAATTCCACATAATCCTCATGCATTAGAAACAACACATTATGTATTCTCACCCTTTGCAAATGGAAAAAACTATATGGTCGGTTTCTTACCGTTCCGTGCATTGATAATTGGATGGCCGTTGTCTGCGAATACTTGGGGAGACTTAAAAAAAAAAACAGATATCATCTGATCAATGGTTTCAAGAAACAACCATCAATCTGTACAAAACATGGAACGATTTAATAAGCGATCATCATCTGAATCTAGTGAATGTGAATGGAAGTTTTATCGAGGAATATGTATTCGATAGACACTGCTTTAAGACAATTATTATACCCTTTGAGCTCCAACGCCGAGTTCAAATCACCATTCTCGGCTAGAAAGGGGGTAATTGTCTTAAAGTTGTGTCTATATATATCGAATACACATTTCCTAATAAAACTTTAGTCCTTTTTTTTGATAAATTTGGACTACACAAAGGGATAGTCCTCTCCATAAAACTTTAGTCCTTACTAATGCAAAGATGTATAATTGATAGTTTGTCACTAAGTTGTCTTATAATTATTGCCTTGCACCTGAAACAATAGATATTATTTTCTAGTTGACAGATTTTGTGAACTTGCAATGTAGTATGTACATATACTGACAATTTGTTTTCCGACACTGGCACAAGTCTTTGTAGTGAAAGACATTATTTTCATGTGGGAATCTTTCATATGTTATATATACTACCTCCGTATCTAATTACTTGTCATTTTTTCTATATAAATTATATAGAAAAAGTCAAAAACAATTATGGAAGGAGGGAGTAATATATAGTGGACCACTATATATGTTGTGCAGAAGTTGGGATAGGTTGATTGATATTTCAATTGATGGGGATGTTGAATTTTCTTTTTAAGTGTTTGTGGCATTTCTTAGACCATCCAAAGTTAGAAAGACAAAGAATATGAGTTATCATGTCATTTCATAAACTTGATTTTTTTTTATACAAGGGACTAATGGAAACTGTAATGACCCGGCTCTCTCCAGTGTTGTGGCCATACTTATCGGGCACGAACACCGGTGGCAGAAGTTGGGACAGGTTGATTGATATTTCAATTGATGGGGATGTCGAATTTTCTTTTTAAGTATTTGTGGCATTTCTTAGACCACCCAAAGTTGGAAAGACAAAGAATATGAGTTATTGTATCATTCCATAAACTTGACTTTTTTTTATACAAGGGACTAACCGAAACTGTAACGACCCGGCTCTCTCCGGTGTTGTGGTCATACTTATCAGGCACGAGCACCGGTGGCACGGCATTGTCACAGAATCGACAAGACTGTCTCCACAGACCAACACACACATTTCTAGCATGCTTTGTCTTCACTCGCACGCTCCTGGAAAATTTCGAGAAACTTCCCAGAGGTCACCCATCCTCGACTACTCCAAGTTGAGCACGCTTAACCGTGGAGTTCCTATCGATGGGCTACCGAAAAGAAGTTGCAACTTGGTTGGTATGGATAGTACAAATCATTTACTATAGCACATCAGCTTCCACGTAGCTTTTACAATGCGGGCTGTCACAGAAACACAAAATAGTACATGACTCTAATTGCGTCACTTGTAATTATTGTGATGTTGTACTGGTGTTATGGTGCAATATGATCATATGATTGCTGGTAGAAGTTCTGAAATGCCCTGCAGGTCAACGAACATTCCCTGCTTTAATGTTGTTGCTGCTAATATTGGATTTGGTGTGCTCATGGTATCTGGTTTCTCTTGGTATTAATACTGATTTTCTTTTTCTGCTGTATTGATAAAACTTATTGGTGTACTGGTGTTATGGTGGCGTTACATTGCAATATGATTAATTGGTTGCTGGTATAAGTTTCTCTACTGTCCATAAGGATACCAAAACAGTAAGCATAAGAATCAAAGTTCTAGCCCTGACTGACTTATACGATCTCCCATTGGTGCAGCTAATACTGGTATGGTTTGATTAAGACATCTATTTGTGGTCAAAGTGTTTCTGGCTTTTGGAAATGATCTAGCAACTCTTGAAAATCCATCAGCGTGATTTGAGTACTCACTGGTACGCGAACATCTATGCTGAGAAGAAGTCGTTAAAGCGTCTTTTATCAATGTCGATTTTCATTTTAATGTCGATTTTTCATTCCAATATAATAATTTAGATTCTAATTTTTCTTTGTACGAGGTTCTGCCTCATTTTCATTCTATCAAAAAAAAAAAAAAAAACATGACTCTAAAGCGAGAAAAGCCTTTAAAAAACGGCAGAGGAAAAAATTAAACATCTTGAAAGAATATTTTTGCTTTGTCAACTGCTTCCGAATAAGTCACGTCCTTCAAGATTAAACCATTCTTGAAATCAAAATCAATGATAGCCTTTGCTTCTTCTTCAATACTTGAAGTCGGAGGGCAAGGAGGAGTGCAACGTAATTTATTACGTCGACTTGATGGATATGCCTAACTACTTTTAGTTATCATTTTGTCTATATTTTTTCTACACAATAGTTATTTTTAGTTAGGGTTTGGACTTTGGTAAACTGATTATTAATTATATTGATGAATAAAAAGTCCTGCGAATTGCATCAAGACCATATATTATGAGTAAATTAAATTGAAGCATTAAACTTTACAGCCCCATAATCGAAATTTCAAACTTAATTGTTTCAAATACTAATAATCTTTCCTTGTCAATTGAAAGACTTCATTTTCGTTTTCTAGAATATTGACATCATTGGATAAGCCTTTAGAAAGGTTAAGCTTGATGTACTCTTTAAGGCGTGGAAGACTATGGTTGTCATCGTAACTGTACATCAAAGGAACCATTCTTGCAAGGTTCAGGGAAGCTCTGATGAATGTTTTCGAAAATGGATTCGGAGAAAGACACTCTTCGTTTAGCTGTTTCCATGCATCTTCAATCATATTACCGATCACTTTTTTTGCATCTTCAATGGAAGCTCCTTTGTTTTCTTTCATGTAGCATTCAGCATACAATTCGTCGTTGCCTTCCTGATTCTCATCCTGAAATTAATAAAATCGATATTATTTGTATCTTTCAAAGCTGGCAAATGAAAAGAGAACATATATTTTGATAACAAAAGGTTTTACATAAATTATTGTAAAGAGGGGCCTCAATCTAAAAAAAGCACTTCAACCAAACTGTTTGTACAAAACATCCTACCCTGCAAGTATGGGTAATGCTAATCCCACGATCAAAAGTGAAATCCACGAAAATGAGCCATTTGTGACCGGGTTTCCCGTCACCTTTTGACGGGAAACCCGGTCACAAATGGCTCATTTTCGTGGATTTCATACTTTTAACTGTGGGATTAGCAATTCCCCTCAAGTAGGTTTAAAGGATTACAAAAAACGACCAAAAAAAAAAGAAACAAAAAGAGAATATATTATTGAGACTCGAGAGTCGTTTTCGATTTTTTTACCTGGGAACTTCCTAAGTCGTCCCAAAGTCGAAGGATAATTGCAGTTGACGATATAATTCCAGGATTGTTGTCGATAAGCTTGACATTGTCGATATTAATGCCTTGGCCAAGGAGAAAGAAAGCATGAACCAAAACTATATGTACTCCTGGGCTTACTATTCCATTCTTCAAGTACTCGAAAGAGTCCGACATTTGTCCTGAAGCAAACCATTTTGCTTCCACCAGGAAAGCGTTACACAATTTCCACTGTAGTCCATTTAAGGTTGGGTGAGTTACATAAGTGGTGTTGAACCTAAAAGTTGAACACCAACAAGTGCTCACGGATTTGCCATCTCCGGATAATTAACTATTTGATTAATTGTCATTAAATCCATCCGGCGTTGCCAATGCCGGATGATTTACACGTGGCAAAACCCTATTATCTCCCATAATGGTGTCATGGTTTCCTTATCATGTAGGATTGCGATAAGATTTCATCCAGTATTGCCAATATGGGATGATTTTCCTTAATTGATGCTTAACTTAATATTCTTAATCATTAACATAAATCATCTGGCCATGCCATTTCCGTGAACACTACTTTTGTTTACCTTTTGGGTTTTTTCCCCTATTCAGTTGTCCTTTTAGGGTTCAACACTTTTTTTTTTGTAATTAACTCATTTAAGGTTACATTAATATTATTACTATTTTGTTTTTGTATAACGGAGGAAATGTTTTATTAATAAAATTATTAAAATTGTCAAGCTAGCCGAAACATGTCAATTGTTTGTAATCCCGAGATCGAACCCTAAACCTTCAAATTAGATAAAATCGTTGATATGATCAGAAACATGATCCACAATTCGACTACCAACATTATAGCTAGATACTTGTATAAACCAATTTTACTTACAGTCTTATGAAGGGAGTTAGTAAGGTCCCACCCGTGATTTCTTAACACATCATTGCTAATCTCATTAGTAACATCATCAAGACCCTTAAAACATATCTTCAGATAATCTGGCAGTCGTTCAATATTGTCTACTACATCCCACTAGAAAAAGTACACCAGAATCTAACTTGAGTTAATCAAATTAAAGTTGAATTGCTTTAATTAAAATAATACATACCCATTAACGGCTTCCGTGAATAGAATGAGTTCATCTAAAGTCCCATAGACGTCAAAAATGTCATCAATTAGATAAATGAAAGAGATTGCCTTTGTAAGCTTCACTCTTTGACTTGATAAACTCGAATCTGTAAAGCAAGCTGACGAACAGATGTACCATTTGAGAGGTTGCTCTCGTGCAAACTTCAATTCGTTGGCTAACCCCACGTCTTTCCACCATCTAACAAATTTCAATTCAATAAATTTAATCGGATATAGTTTAACGATTTTTCTAACCAATGCAATATTAGACCGGACAACCATTTAATAACCTTCACTCTAATAGAAACTTTATTTACATTTATGAAAATTAAAAAGTTTATATATTCATTTAAATTAATTATCTAATTTTTCATTAATATTTATAATATTTCCATAAAAATTAAGGTAGTTTAATGGGTGAAGTTACGTAGATAGGGATGAGCTCTAAAATGTGAACACAATATTCAAGAAACACTTTATTTTGTGTTGACGTTTTAGGGTTCGTCCCTATTTTGGTAATTTATAGTAGTTTTAATTCAAGATTGCTGAATTTATCAGGAATGTGTAGTATGATTTGGGTGTAATGATTTCATACTAAAGTATTGTAACGACCCGGCTCCCCCCAGTGCGGTGGCCATACTTATCGGGCACGAGCACCGGTGGCACGACGTCGCCACAGAATCGACAAGACTGTCTCCACAGACTAACACACGCCTAAACCGTTTCCAGCATGCTTTGTCCTCACTCGCACGTTCCTGGGAAATTTCGAGAAATTTTTCCGAAACTTCGCAGAGGTCACCCATCATCGACTACTCCAGGTTGAGCACGCTTAACCGTAGAGTTTCTATCGATGGACTGTCGAAAAAAAGTTGCAACTTTTTAGTATGGATAATACAAATCATTTACTATAGCACATCAACTCCCACGTAGCTTTTACAATGCGGGCTGTCACAAGTATAATGCCTAAGAACCAAATATATATTTGTAAACAAAGATTTATTTTTCTATCATCCAGTTTCACGTGTAATATCTTCGAGCATAAGAAAAAACAATTCTGATTCAAATACACATCTAGATCTCATGAGAAATTGACATGCATATTATATACTTCTTCCGTTTCACAATACTTGATGTTTTGTGTTTTAATGTCACGTGTAATTAATCAAGTGCAGTAAGAGTATTTTTCTGAGAAAAAAAAAAGGTTTCTCAAGCTTTCCCAAATTGAACGAAACATCATGTATAGTATATACTAGTTTAAGAAATATTTTCATTATAAGAAATATCCCTATTATATCTAATAATTACACATGTCATCAAAATTCAAAACATCAACTATTGTCAAACGAAAGTAGTATATAAAGACTAACTAATTAAATTGCACTCGCTTGGAAACTTGATTAATTTCATCTCGGTGCAAGGTTTGGACAACATTTGCATCCAATTTCGTAAACTCTTTCAGAATATTTCTCCATCCAGATCGAGCTATTCCATTGTAGTCCTTAAGGAAGTTTTTCTCCATGAAAGTCGCCAAGCTTTTATGATATGGATGTTTCAATACATTTTTCACTGATCTAGCTTGAAGACTATCAAGACGTGCGATCCATTTATGAAGAGCTCGTGAACTAAAGATGTAAGCTTCATCACGCTCTTGTTCTCCATGGATTCTACGGTGTGAAGCTTTGTATAAGCTCATTAATCCCTCGATATCTTGATCATTCCCATTCTTGTAAAATTTCCCTCCATTTCGTATGAAGTTGTTGAACACATCTGAAAATTGTTTGTATTTCGTCCAAGCATTAGTATATAAATTAACATTTTGAAATTTATAAGATAACTTGATATTACCTACGTCCCAAAATAGTTGTCAATACCTGCAGAGGCATGGTAGCCTTGTTGTCTTAACAATCGAAAGCGAAGGGCAATTTCATGAAGATCCTGATCATAGATGTCTCCTCGAGGTGAACTAGGAAACATTTTATTGTTATGATAATACTGCATTTCGAGAATTTGTTCGATCTCTCCCTGGAAATAATGGTCAATCCCTAGGCGTTGCCCTGAATCAATCATGGCTAACCCTTCGGAAGGTCATTCTTGTCCGACTTTAATAAGCATTCTTTTAAACAAGTTCAATCTCTTTTCATGTTCAAAGTATATATGATCATTACCCTGCCCAAAAAAGAAAAAAACATTTATTATGCATGCATTGATAAGCAAGAAAATTAATTAAATCGAGAAAGTATATATACAATTTTCTACTTACATTTGAGGTGGGATTTGATGTAGCTGGAAAATTATATAGTTTTGAGGAAGTAGATACCAAGATAATATTGTTTTTAATGCTCAATTTGCAATGATTAGTAGAGAAAGATTGATGGCTAATTGCAAGATAATTTTCTTTTGCATTATCAGCTTTGAAATTGGAACATATAACAGGGAAAAGGTTGTAGCATAAAGCCATTGAGGTACTTTGTAGTTTAAAATATCTATAGAGAGAAAGAGAGATATTTGTGATGTTTAGTAGAAGACATCGACATCAATTTATTTATAGTAAAAATAAAAATATCTAATCGATATTGGTGTAGCCCATGACGATAAATTATACTGCCTCAGTAGTCCCTTCGGTCCACTTGAAGTATCGGGTAATGAAACCTATTTGTATAAATATTTAATTCATGTACTTTTTCATATCATTAAATAAATTGTAAGATTCAAAAATTTCGATCCAATGGTAATCGTGGTAAGTTTCATCTTGGAGGTCATGCAGTCGATCTTCCATGGATGTGGGGAGGACTATCCCATTGTGTAGTCCAAAACCAATTAAAAGAAGAAGAAGAAGAAAGAAAAATCGACACTTGAAATAGACCGGAATGATATTAAAAAAAATTGATTAATAATAGAGGCCTTAATGGCAAGTGGGATCGCAAAATAGTGGTACTACTGCTAAGGGGTGGCGAACGGTGCCACCCCAACTCTGGCAGTCGAAGCAAATTTCCCTTATTTACATAGTCAAATTTTCTAGTTGTAGTTGCAACTCAGGACAATAATGTATACCATCATTATTGGTTAAGAAGGGTTCGGATCCCAGATTCGCCCATGTCCAAGATGAACACGAGCTAAGAATTTGAAAGAATAATAGTTTTACTCTACATATAGAGATTATAGAATACTGACTTTTTAAGATAAAAATCTCAGCTCAGCTCAGCTCATTTTTGAAATTGCAAAGTTAACCCAATAACCACGGCAAGAGGAATTTGGAGGGATGAGATAACCCAATAACCAACCCCACAATGCTTGATTGGCATTATACTCTGCATAAATTTTAAATACTCGTCCTTAACCGAAAACAAGTTAAACTAACAAAAGCACCCTTCGAGTATACCAATTTCTTTACTAACACTTGCATGTACGTAAAAAGTTAAAACACAGATTTCAGGACAGAAAACTATGATTGAAGTTAAGCTAAAGGTAGGCAAATAAACACAAGATTTGTTTTAAGGCTGACATCAAATATGTGCATATAATTTCTACCTCTATCTTCAAATAGATATCGTTTTTATTTATTAGATTCATTGAAAAGTTGATATATCTAGTTATTATGAACCTAAAAAGCAAAAAACGATATCTATTTAAAGACGGAGGGAGTATCATTTTTCCCAAATGATCCCAAGTGGCATATGATTATGGAATAAAGAAGAAATATTTGGACTTAGCATAGATAGAGCAAGTTTGAGTTCTAAACTAATGGCCTAATGGGCAAAAGCTCTTTAAACTTGTCATTGTCCGATTCTAAAGCAGTTTCATTAGCAAGTCAAACTAATCCTAACAAATCAACAAACTTAAAGTAAGGAAAAATGGGAAGATAGTGCAAAGTAGATTCCATGGGACCATATGCATGTTTCTCATATGAGATAACGAATAAAGCCATTATAAAATTTCATACTTTATCTAAACCCATTTCCAACTAATTAACAAACCAGCAAAAAATTCTGTCAAAGCACCAAAGTGGGGAGACTTAGCGTTAGCGCATACGCCCAAAGTGGGGAGCCCTTTTACATGCTATTTTTGGAGTCTCCGACAGGCGTTGGGTTTTCATATTCGAAAACTTCCTCAAAAAATTCATCTGGTTACTGTAGAAGTGGTGACAAAGAAACAGGCAAAAAAGTCCTACACTTTCCTTGTCGACTGGCTTCAGAGATTCCCACATTACAAAAATCGGGAGTTTTTCACAACTGGCGAGAGCTATGCTGGTCATTATGCACCTCAACTTGCTTACAACATCCTCACAATGAACAAGAATCCAAATCACACCACATTCATCAACCTTAAAAGCATTGCCGTGAGTTTATCCAATTACAAACATGGTGATTTTAATTACTTCTTTGTACATACGTAGACGTCTCGTATTTTTCCTACAATCGCCATTGTTTTCTCCAAGTAGTTAAATGTGGAGGACGCTTTTGTCATCGATCATCATGGTTACTCTAAGTTTGAAAGACTAGAGGTTTCACCTAGGGTAGCAGACACATTTAACTCGACCATTTTACCTAATAAAACTTAATCCTCCTTTAAAAAGAAAAACAATTACTTTAATTATTTTCTACATGAAATGTATATCCAATATATTTTAGATCCACTTCTCTTCAGCTTAATTGGGTGAATTTTGCAGATTGGAAATGCGTGGATTGATGATATTAACGGGTGGAAAGAAATGTACGATTTTTTTGGTCACATGCTCTGATTTCCGATGAAGCCATTGCCAAGATTAATAAGAACTGTGAACGTTATTATGCAACTGGATATATATCACAGGCTTGTTCCGAAGTTCAGGTCAAGGAGTTCCAGAAAATGGGAGTCATTGATGAGGAAAACATATATTCGCCAGTGTGCTTAGATTCATCATCTTTTAAGAAGATTAGTTCTGTAAGTGTTGAGTAATAAAACAAAACAAATACTATCTTTATATATTTAAAAGAGTATATTTATTACTCTCTCCATCCCAAAACACTTGTCACGTACTGTTTATATGTATTTTGTATAGGAAACGTGACATATACATTTTTGGACAGAAGTAATATATATTAACCAAGTTGACTTCATCTTTACCAGGTCGAAGAATTCGATCCATGTTCAACCCATTACATGGAATCTTACCATAATCTTGCGAGTGTACAAGTTGCACTTCATGCAAAGCCTACCAACTGGTTACAATGCGTGTAAATTAATTAATTATGCAAATTTCATGACATTACAAAAATTAAGTTTAATTAAACTTAAGTAGACGCCTGTCAGTAATGATATCTTTTGCCCACTGAAATATGATTTATGATCAGTCTGTGTTGTTGTTTAGCCCATATAGGTATACGAAATGGACGGATGCTCCAACAACAGTTCTTCCCTTAATAAGGCATCTTATGGCCAGTGGGATCAATGTATGGCTTTACAGGTAATATTGATATATGTAAAAATATTGGGTCTAACAATAGCACTGGCTATAAATAACGAATTAATGCGAGCAATATTAATATAGCACTTCTCCGTATTTAAATAGATGACGTTTTATCTTTTTAAATTCATTCAAAATTTAATATATGTAGGCACTAATAATAACTAGGTAGTTTAATTTCTGAATGCATCGAAAAAATCAAAAGTCATCTATTTGAAGACGGGGGTTATACTTGCTAGAATAATATATAGTTACAATTATATTTAATTAACTTATATCAGTTTTGCTTGAATATACATATATTGCCCATGGAGACACTGATGACTCAGTTTCAGTAACATCCACAAAATACTCCATAAACTTGTTGATGATTCAAGTACAAGTGAATGGCGCCTTTGGTACAGTAATGACCAGGTAAAATATTCGATCTTGTCTAAATACATTATACATCACTTTAAAAATTCAATTTGGACACTTTTTTTGGAATGGAGACAGGTATATATATGGAGTATATTGAGTTTAGTCAATCTTAAATAACTGATATTAATATACAAGTTAGTGAGTCCATCATCGAGAAGTCCACACATTCAAATATTTGTATTAAAATGTCTGTTAAATATTAGAATTACTGTATATAACAAATCAATTATAATTATTTTGAGTTTAATTCTAAATTTATAATCCTATTAGAATTTTATGTTGTTTTTAGAAATAATAATCAAAACAAAAAGATAAAGTCACGACTCAATATTTGATTTGACAATAAAATCTGCAATTATAATATATGAATTTACGATATATGTATATGCAGGTTGGAGGATATGTGATTAAATACAAAGAAGGATTGACATTTGTGACTGTAAGAGGAGCTGGGCATATGGTCCCTAGTTACCAACCTGAAAGGTCTCTTACCATGTTTTCGACCTTCCTTCAAGATGGAAAACTTCCTGAATGATCGTCTGTCTATCTATCTATCTATCTATCTAGGCATTATTTCCAAAATTTAATAAATCATTTATGTTTTCAGCTTTAATTCCTAGCTATAAATTAAAATGCCTGCCTGCGAACTGATCTTGTAATTGTAATCAGTTATTCATATCTTTAAAGATGTACTACAAAATAAATAAATTGCACTATCTACCAAAGTCCTATTAAAAACTCTCATGAAGAAAACAAAGAGACGATCAAAGAACACATCCATATATGATCACTTGGTTACTTATACTGTAGATGGAAATGAAGTTAAAAATATGGACGCCTGTGTTTTGGTGTATCGGCTTTTTCAATTTTTAGTCTCTTTAGTCTCTTATTACCATCCCTCTAACTAAAAGAAAAAACAAAACTAACGAACTCCAACGGTTCCTTCTTAATTTCCTCACTCCACAACTCGCATTACTCCTTCTAGAGGCTGCAATTCTGCTATCAGGAAACAAAAGACTCCCTCAATGACGATCCTCGTTAGTGACATGCCACCACTATGGACACTAATTTCCTCATCGTTTCTAGACTCAGTACTTTGAGCTAAGAATTGTGTACCATCCATCTCCTTCTCATGCAAAATCTTGTCGCCGCCTCCTCTTTCGTTCAAGCGGTTGTTGAACTCAAACTTCTCAAGGATTAGCTCTTTAAGCCACTCCTTGCTGGTTCAATTCTCAGAGACACCACCCTCGTACACCAGGGTGTATAACCGGTCCTCGTACGACAACACCTTCGGCAATAACACTCTGCCTTTACTTAGCTCCTTTAGAGCATACCGACCCACCATTTATCCTTCCAATTCAGTTTCGGCTGCATGTCTTTGTCCTCTTCGCCTATGATCAGTACTGTTAGCCCTCCTCTTCTTCAGGTCGACCTGCCAGAATTTCCATTTACATGTGGTTAGATTAAAAAGACATACAAACTTCTACATTCAAGCAATATATATAACAAAAACAGCTACGAGCCTACGATCAATAAAAGAAAGAAAAGACCGAGCTTGTTGAACCCAATCTGTCACTAGATTGAGAGAATAGAATATGACCAAGAGATTTCAAAACTCCAGACCGAATACATTGTGATCATTCGAGATAAAATTTGGATACACTTCATCTAAAGACATACCTAACAATTTCATTCTAAAACATAATTAAAATCTTAGAAGCAAATACTTTTTTCTGTTAAATCGTTAATCCGATTGGAAAGTTTTTCGTCAATGCACTGAATTGCTCGTCATTGGAATCGTCTCTCCCTCGTCCACCGTTCTTAGCCCTAATTTTCATATATTTATCTCACTAGAAAGGAGAAAATTGTGTATTCTAACTAAAATGAAAAATCGGCTTCAAGAGAAGTAAAAACAAGTACAAACCGATAGCGTATTTTATAAACAAAGCGGATTTAAGCATGTTAAGAAACCCTGATTTTTTTTAACAAAGACATTTGTATCCCTGATATAATGCCTAAATTACCATTCTACAATAAAACGATCGTGCAAGAGGTTTGAACGGTTAGGCACAGAGTAATAACTTAATCGCTCGACCAATTTTTTTACCAATTAACTCTATAAATGAATATTATAAAACTATTAACACTAGTAGAAAATCTCAATACGCCCACGGCCAGACAAGCGTGGCGTAATATCAAAAAACCGTGGCAAAACAAATAGGTCACGGTTTTTTGACTTTACGCCACGGTTTTGAACTGTGAAATTTGTTGCCGTGGCGGAAAGTATACGCCACGGTTTTTTTCCCTTTTTCCGTCACGGTTCTAGAAAATTGTGGTGTAAAATGATCCATCAAGTTAACTCCCTACCCTCTTGTATGTCACGGTTTTTTCTGGTCGTGGCCTTAGATTGTTACGGTTTTTCAGCCGTTGCCCAAGATACGTCACGGTTTGCAGAAATATTTACCACGGTTTTAGAACGGTGGCAGTTTTATATACAATATATTCAAGCCACGGAATTGTGGTCCCGGATTTCGAAACTACCTTCGTTTCACATTTTTCCGTAGATCGATTCTACCAAAAATAAATTCATAACTATTAAATCCAAAACACAATTTAATAGGAATAATAAAAACACAAATAAAAATAAAATAATTTACATATCATTAATTAATTCCTTAATGTAAATCTTATCACAAAATGTACAATCACATGGAATACATGCTAGTAAACCTTATCATGTACAAAAGGTTAATCCATGCATTCTCAGCTCACAAATAAGATCAATTGCCAACCCTCGTACCTGCAAAAACAAACGATTAGATATGTGATTTCCAAGTAGAACCTAGCTAGTAAGCTTATCACATAATCGAAATTCAGTATCATACCTTATGCAAATCATGTAAAACAATTAATCTAGCAGGTTGTGCCTTTAATTGACTAGATAACAATTCAACAATAATACTTATACAAGCTATATGCTATATGATTTCGGAATATATATAGAGTAATCAAATTTCTAATATAATACTCACCCAATTGGAATTGGATCTTCTTCTCTTCTGATCATCTTGAATATTGGTTGCAGCTTGAGAATTACTCATTCCATCTCCATTCCCTTCATTCTTCGTCAGGTGTCAAACAACATAGTTCTTCTACAGAATACATACATATATATATAATTATATATATTTATTAAGAAGAATTCATAATATAATTAATATATATAGCCATGCATCACCATACATACAGGTTCGGGCAGCCAAACTCTGCTATGTACTCGTGGACGATCCATGGGGATTGAGTCTCCAATTTGGGTTTGCATTTGGATTTGAATACACCTTTGGTACTCTTCGAAGAAATTCTAGGTGAATGGTAAGACAATATCTTCCTTACACCTGTAAAATCTTCTCGACTTGTGAAATTTTTATACTTACCAGTGACTTTCCAATAACCTCCAGGGATAGTCATTTTAAATCTGTCACGACGTTTTACATCTTTTTGCAGCTCACAAAAGCAGAACCAGTGGTTCTCCAACGATGTTTCAACTGAAAGACCTGAATATATATATACACACATATTTAAGAAGAAAAAAATGAATTAATGCAAAACTAATCCAAAAATGATCACCAAATACATATATGGAACAAAATTATTGTCACTAACCAGGTAAATCCCACGGTTCAAACTTGTTACAATCTTCAATGGTGACCATTGTTTTGTCGAGCTCCTTCAAATGGTCCCCGATATCAACTCGTCAATGGTTGGACAGAATCTTAGGCCAAGTTTGCGCTCCATATTAATGAACGAGAAGAGTATCGAGGTATAAGAGAGAGAGACGGGAAGTAATAAAAGCTAGCCTAACACAAAGATCACCAAATTTTTAGTGGATACTATGTAAATAGTAGGAAAATTACCCTTAACAATTAAAATGCATTAATCATTGCTAACTTTAAAGGAAAAATAGTAATTTTCTTCATTGAAACATTTGTTACAAAAAATTAAAAGTCGACACTTTTTATCAAATTGCAAATTATAATCTTTTCTATATGTTTTAACATCAAGGCACTATGAGATTTCAACTTAACTGTGTTAAACCAACTACATATAAATTTGACATTGCCAACGAATCTAAATTCACTACGCAAGTTGTGAATGATCCAAACATCGCTACTCCAAACAAAGAAAGGAAATTATATGCTATACACATGCAAAGCTTTAAAGATCGATTACAACTTAAGATAATTACATCAAAATCAGCAAAGTATCCAATTCTTATCATTAAAACCAAATCTACGGAAAATCCGAAATTAATTCTAAGACGAACTCAAAAAACCCTTAAAGTTACGGAGCTTTTTCAATATTAAAGCAACCAATGATTACCTTTGTATAGCTTCAATAGAGATTGTCGACTTCCGAACTCTAATGTTGAGCTTGGTGATCGATTGTCGAGCGTTGATCGGCGAGAAATTCTTTGAAAGTCGAGTACTTGACAATTGTTGAGTTTCGGGGAGAGAGGGTTTGTCCAACTTCAGAGTGAGGGTTTGTCCAACTTGTGAGAGAAGTGATATTATCTTTTTTTGAATAAAAAGAGAAGTTTAAATTAATATTGAAAAGGAAATATTGATTGGCACACGTGTCACATTTTAACTTAGTGAAATTTTTTGAAAATATCCGCCACGATTATTTTGTTCAAACGCAACGGTTGTAAAAAATGTACGCCACAGTTTTATGCAGTTTCTCCATGGTTTTTAACCCGTGGCCAATATATGTTGCACAGCCGAAATCGATCCAGTTTCTATCTTGAAGCCAACCTACATTAGATTATCCTTCACATGTATAGACAATTTGATTTCAATTTCAATAATAAAATATCATAAAGGGACACAAATCCAAAACATAAATCCGAAATTCAGAACACAATTTCAAATCCTTTCATTATATTTAAAGACAATTGAGATCTTCTTTCAATATACTAATATTATTGATGGTTACATAAGATAAAAAAGTTTATTTGGGGTAACAGGAAAAGAGGTAACAAGAAAAGAGTTGATGACTATTGATGGTTATAAAAACTACATGTAGTTCATCATTATATTTCTTCATCGTTTCTTCAACAATTCTGGGATCTTCCTTCATTGTATTTCTTTATCTTTTCTTTGACAATTTTGTGATCTTCCTTCATTATATTGCTTCATCGTTAAGTTTCTTCGACAATTTCCGAAAGAACCCTATTCATTAGAAACTTCTGATACATCTTCATCAGATCAAGCTCGTTTCTTTGGTGGAGAACCGAAGTTACACTCCACCAAAGTTAGTCTTAATTATCTCATAATCTGGGTTGCTTCCTTCAGACTCTGTGACCTTTGTTGCTTCCTACTCATTCCTTCCATTCATCATTTTTATTTTAAAGGATACTGAAAAATCACATGTGGTGATGAAGGTGTGAAGTTACAGCTGTCACATGTGGTGATGAAGGTGTGAAGTCACAGCTGATTCCAACTGATCTAAGACCTCATATTCATCCCATTCATCCTTTTGTTGGAAGACGAAGTAGTTGAGCTCATCGGTCCTTAACAAGAAAGGGATCAACGTGTATAATTGACCCCTTCTAGTTGTGGAGAACCTGAATGCTGGCGTACAAGAAGACCTACAAACGGCATGGGCCAGTTACAATCGAGTGAAGTATTGACGTACATTTGGCCAGCGGCAACGAAGAAACTGATGATGTAGGATGCAACCTTTCTCGATTAGGCCAATTACGCGAAAGAAGATATTGGGATGAGTGGTAAATAATACAGGGATCAAAATGGAGTATTGACCTACATTTGGAAACATCACACAGTTTACCGACTCAAAATGTGAAGTACCGTAAACTGGGATGATGTCTCCAAATGTACACCAATACTGCACTCGACCTCTACCTCCTTTAC
This sequence comes from Rutidosis leptorrhynchoides, assembly GCF_046630445.1. Classification (NCBI taxonomy): domain Eukaryota; kingdom Viridiplantae; phylum Streptophyta; class Magnoliopsida; order Asterales; family Asteraceae; genus Rutidosis; species Rutidosis leptorrhynchoides. The sequence continues at coordinate 42,606 of NW_027266439.1, read as the reverse complement.
CACCCATCACCATACCTTCTCTTAGCATAATTTACCTATTCGGTCTGATATTCCCACGTCACCATTGCTTTCGCAGTGCCAAGATATGTGATCATTGGAGATAAAATCCAATTAATAAATTATAATGAAATTAAGAAAAAAATATTAATCACTTACCAAATATGGTACAATACAGTTTGCTTCAGCTGTAAATACAATCCCAAAACCAGCTGGATAGCTAACCTTGAACGATCTAACAACTTCACGTACTGATCTTGATTTTAGCGAGTGTATGGCTGCGATGACAGAAAAATGTGAAGGTCAATACCAAGAAATGTGAATTGGAGATGGAACCCAATTAAAACATTATAATGAAACAAAAATAACGTCAAGGACTTCAAAATAAAAATAAAACTCGAAATTCAGAATGCTAGTACTTACTTAAAGTCACACGGAGTCAGATATCCACCATCTTTGCACTTAAAGCATCAATCCGTCATCCTTGAACTCTGTGACTATTTGGGGTAACAGGCAATGAGTAGCTGCCTCTCCTGGAAAAGTGGATAAAGGGCTCATGTACCTTACCCCAATGCCTCTGCACTCAAATGGAATGGAGGTAGCGACTAATGTCTCCTTTAAAAAAAAAGCTAATTTTCTTGATGGACATACTCAAATCCTACTGACCTACTCTCATAATCTTAGCAAGGAAGACCATGTATGGATCTGAGGTCATTCCAATCCATAGCAGTTTAAATCTGTCAAGTGCTGCTATTTTCTCATCCTTACAAAATAATCCCCCACTCATGGCCTGATATATTGCTGGAAAGATTGTCCTCCATGCCGACCTTTAGCTCATGTCTATAAACCCTCGACCTGGAAAGAAGTCAGACTTGAAAGACCTCACCAACAACAAGTCATAATCGTTGGAGCACTGTAAGTTGGAGCACCTGAAAAGAGAAATGAATAAAAATATTAAACAAATATCTATGATATATATACATAACAGATCATATAATTACTCATGCCAAAGATGTTAAGAACATACCAATAGTGCTTGTTCTATAACATGTCTTTGGGTCACATAAACACCGAAGAAGAGATCCTTCATAGCCTCTATCGAAAATCGCGACGGATTATCGTCGAGATCTCTCTTAATAGAGTTCAAGTCAAAATCATTCTGGATGACCATTTCGCCAGGGAGTCCCCAAAAAATTTATAATACTCGTTTCAAATGTTATAACACAAGCAGTCAGATTGTTACTCTCCACAGCCAAAGAATCGAACCGAAGGCTGAAACCCGCTTCAACCCATGTCCGTTGACGAATTCTAAGAATTTGGTAGTGGATAATCTGGCACTCATCCCTTCAGTGCTTTGAAGACGACATAAACGGATAGGATAGGGTCTCGACTTGGCAAACTGAGGTGAATACGTGTTGCCGCTTCACTGTCTGGAATTTCAGTTACCCAAGCCTTTGATAATAACTGAAATGCAATGAGATAATACAAAATATAAGTAAAAGATTCTATATAAATTATATAAGTGTAACAACTGAAATGGTGATGAAATTATATTCATCTTACCACTGCTTCTTTGTTGTGTCGACAGATATTTTCTTGGTAATGTGAAATGTTCATCTCAAAGTGGTGCACCATTTTGTGGCCAGAAAACAGAGTAAACAAACAGATTAGAGAGATATATCAACTACAACTACCAATTACCAACATATATATATGATTCATGAATAACAGACCATAAGCACACGAATTAACACACTATAGATAGCAAAACAGAGCTGATTGAGAGTAAATGCAGAGGAATTATACCAACAACAGTTAATAATAGAGTAAGTTCTTCGATCCAAATCAAACAACATGAAAGTAAATCAAATTATCAAAATACTTCCGAAAATGTCAATTATCACACTAACCGGAAAGAGATCTTTTTCCATTCCTTAAATAGAAACTACATGCAAAGTTCTACTTACTCATCGAAATCACGCAAAAGAATAAACTATCATCAAATCATTCATCCACAACACTTACAACAAAAAAATACATGAAATTAACAAACAAGTTTAGAGCCAAATCGTACCTTTGAACGAAAAGCCGTCGCTTCGTGAAAGAAAACCGTCGCTTCTTGTAAGTGAATTTGTGTGTGTGAGAGAGAGAATTTGAAAGGATTAGGATTTTGGAAGTGAAAAGAGAGAGTTGTGGTCAAGATGATTTAACTGTGGATTTCGCTTGTTTTCAAGACGATAAGGAGAATCTGAAAAGTTAATTAATCATGTTCATCCCTATTGCCACGATTTTCGAACCCTGGAGACAAAAAACACTCTGCATGTCTGTCAAAACGTGGTGTATTGTACTTTTACACCACACATTTTTATCATCGTCAAATAAACATGGCGAAAAGTACCTTACGCCACGGTTTTCCAGTTGTGGAAGAAAAATGTTACCATTCTTATAAAACCGTGGCCATAGGTAATTTTACGCCTCTCTTTTTTGACCATGAATACCCTTAGCGTGGTGTAATCTCAATTTTCTATTAGAGTGTATTTGGATGTCATAATATTATAAAATTGTATAAGAAATAATGTATAGATACACATAAATAATGTGGTGGAGAGAGGTCTTCAAAAACTCTACCAAAAGTCCTATTAAAAACTCTCAAGAAGAAAACAAAGGGAAGATGAAAGAACACATCCATATATATGAATATGATCACTTGGTTACTTATAGTGTAGATGGAAATGAAGTAAAATTATGGACGCCTGCGTTTTGGTGTATCGACCTTTTCAATTTTTAGTCTCTTATTACCATCCCTCTAATTAAAAGAAAAAACTAAACTAACAAAGTCCAATAGTTCCTCTTTAATTTCCTCACTCCACAACTCGCATTACTCCTTCTAGATGTCTGCAATTCTGCTATCAGGAAACAAAAAGACTCCCTCAATGACAATTCTCGATAAATTCAAGCCGTTCGCCATCTGCAAAGCCTTCATTGCCACACAACCTTCCGCGTGCATATTGTCCTCCAGTGGTCCGAAAATACATGCTTCTGCCATTAAAATTCCCCAACGTGATTCCACACACCCACATTCAATCATTTATTATACCAAGACTATAAAACATTATAAACTGACCCCTTCTATTCATAATTCGCACATAGAAAAATTAGGAGAAACTCTGAGATGAAAGCCAAAGCAGAAGACGCCATTACATTGTCGAAATTCCATCACCTTGCACAAAACACAAAGGCACACGTGATCAAATTTCCACAATAAAAAAGATGAAAAGATGCTAGTGAAAATCAAAGGATTAATTAAATAGTTGTTGTATCCTCGTCTTACGTTTAAATTCAATTAATTTATTGAAATTATTAATAAATTGCTATTTTATTTATTTGTATTCTTGCGAAAATTGTTTGTATTCATGTTTACAACCTTAATATGGCATCATGTACATTTTTCTGATACTCCTCGATCATATACAGAGGAACAAGAGCTTCTGGAAACCATTGCAAGTCATTTCCACCATCTTCAGAACTTGTCGCATTCTTCTTCATGACAGTAGAAGAGAGATGATTTTCTGAGCTTCAAAAGAAATTCCATATGATGCAGTTCTGCTTTCATCGGTTATCTTATTGTGAATTACTGCATTCTTGAAGGAAGGCGCTTTCGGCCCTTCCTCTTCACCATGTTCATTAGCATCACTCGATAGTGACGTGCCACCACTATGGACACTAATTCCGTCATCCTTTCTAGACTCAGTACTTTGTGCTAAGATTTGTGTACCTCCATCTCCTTCTCTTGCAAAAACTTGTCGCCGCCTCCTCTTACGTTCAAGCGGTTGTCGAACTCAAACTCCTCAAGGATTAGCTCTTTAAGCCACTCCTCGCTTGTTGAATTCTCAGAGACACCACCCTCGTACACCAGGGTGTATAACCGGTCCTCGACGACAACACCTTCCGCAAGAACACTCTGCTTTCACTTAGATCCTTTAGAGCATACCGACCCACCATTTATCCTTCCAATTCAGTTTCGGCAGCATGTCTTTGTCCTCTTCGGCTATGATCAGTACTGTTAGCCTCTTCTTCTTCAGGTCGACCTGCCAGAATTTCCATTTACATATAGTTAGTGTAAAAAGACATAAAAACTTCAACATTCAAGCAATATATATGATATAATCTTCCACAATATAAAAAAACAGCTACGAGCCTACGATCATTAAAAGAAAGAGAAGACCGAGCTTGTTGAACCCAATCTGTCACTAGATAGAGAGAATAGAATATGACCTAGAGATTTCTAACCTCCACACCAATTACACCAATTACGTGATCATTCGGGGTAAAAATTTAGATACACTTCGTCTAAAGACATACCTAATAATTTTATTCAAAAAAAAAAATTAAAATCTTAGAAGCAAATACATTTTTCTGATAAATCGTTAATCCGATTGGAAAGTTTTTCGTCAATGCACTGAATTGATCGTGATTGGAATTGTCTCAACTTCGTCCACCGTTCTTAGCCCCAATTTTCATATATTTATCTCACTAGAAAGGAGAAAATTGCGTATTCGAACTAAAATGCAAAAATCGGCTTCAAGAGAAGTAAGACAAGTACAAACCGATAGCGTATTTTATAAGGAAAGCGGATTTAAGCATCTTAAGAAACCCTGATTTTTTTAACAATGACATTCGTATCCTTAATATAATGCTTGAACTACCATTCTACAATAAAACGATAGCGCAAGAGGTTTGAAAGGTTAGACGTAGAGTATAACTTAACCGCTTGACCAATTCATTGACCAATTAACTTTATAAATGAACATCATAAAAATATTAAAAGTGCATTTGGTGGTCACAATATTATACAATTGTGTAATAACTAAGGCATAGATAAACATAAGTTATGTTGTGGAGGGAGGTCTTGAAAAAAATTAAGATTGTACATATTTTTACGAAAGAAATATCAAAGTTGTTGCTATAAAAACAAACTTTTGCTAGAAATTAACAAATACATAGATGGTTTTAGTGGTCTTGTGTTGGTAAGTAATCCAAAAATCCTATATCAATTCTAGGTTGGAGCATTACCTCCAATTTTTTGCCCTAAATTTTAAACTTGATCCCCTACAAATTAGTCCCGGCTCCGCCATACACGGGTCACTAATATAAGGAAATTAAATCATTTACTGAAACGCGTTTGATTTATGTGTAATGATTATGAGTGGTGCATATATATACATATATTTAGTTCTATAGTTAGTAATAATTATAAGAGGAGGATACTCTTACACCATATATAGATAAATAATATTGTAATATACTCCATATAATAATATCATAATATAACAAAATTTATATTTCTTGGAGTGATGGCTAAGATTTTGTGAAAAGATAGAATAGAGCGTACAGATATAAGGTCAAAATAAAATTTATAGGTAATATTTCCTCCATCTTTCAATATTATCATTAAATCCGACCAAATATATGTATAATCGTGAATCAAATATGGGCTCCTAACGTTACGACTTGGGCTTACAGTTCATTGTTAAATTTAGGCCTAATAAAACAAAAATAATTAAGTTTTATCTGTCAATGTGAATGACAAGATTAGGCAAAAAAATATCATCATTATACTCCCAATGCATTGCATTAATTAACAAATTACATCAACTTTTTTCACTTAGAGTCTTGTGCCGATTTGATCTTCATTAATTATCATGTTTCCTTGTCTACTTAAACTTTACTATAAATAGCAAAGCCAACTACAAACAAGAAGGAGGGACCGAATTTTAGAGAGATGGGCAGCTCTCTTTTGTAAGAAAAATTACTCTCTATCTATTGAAGTTCAGCTCAATTCACGGCAAAAAGAATAATAAATCATTAAAGAGTAAATAATTGACAGCATAAAAAAATAAAATTGTAGGTCTTCTTGTTGCAATCGTCACTTTTGTTTCTTCTTTGTGATAGACGACCTGCAAATCAAAAAAATTAGCTCCATATCTTTAATTAATTAAAATCGAAATTGATAGCCAATAGAATTGAACAAAAAAAAATAGTCCTTACACGTGTGTGGCGAGTTGAGTCTTGGTCGGAGAGAGATCCGGCGAGAGAGACAGAAGAGAGGCCGACGAAAAATTCAGGATGAGTAAGGCGGTCGGGGAGAGAGTCGGAGAGAAAGAGCCGTAGAGTTAGAGAGATGAGAGGCCGAGAGATGAAAGGGAAAAAGAAAGAGATGAATGTGGCGGTGACGAGAAAGAGAACAAATTAAAGAAGAAGAAGAGAAAATGTGGAACGGTGGTGTAGTAGAATTTAGGTTCATTTTTTTTTATTTTTTTCAATTAATTTGGGCTTTTCTGGGCCCCTTTTTTATTTTATTTTTTATTGTGGTGTTCTATCATTGTAATTAATTTAGTTTCTATATAATTTACCTCATAATTTATAATTACATGCCATTTAGGTCCTAGATATTATAGAGAAGAGAAACTTTAATATAGGTAATTGTCGTATTAGACGAGTATTGTAGGGTGCTTAACACCTTCCCTACGTACAACTAATCTTCCGAACTCTCGTGATTTAATTTATTTTGGGATTAATCGTTTGATTTTGATAAGTACAGGGGAACTCATTCACCGAAAAAGAATGAGTGGCGACTCTAGTCATTTAGTCCCATTTCGTCGATCGATCCTCAATTTACTTTCAATTAATACATTTATATAAATAATTTTTATTTTTTATAAATGATTTTTAATTTTCATGCGGGATCGGGGTGTCGACAAATATGTATATTTTTTACTTTTTATTAACTCAAAATAAACGACTTTCATGTTTAATTTAGATTAAAATTAAGGAGTAACAATTATACTAAACAATAAAGTTCTAATATGCAAATAGTAAAAAATTATGTAGCAAATTAGGATTATTACTGTTCATTTTTTGTGCTTAGAGTGTATTATGATTGTTCATTGAAACAACTCACCAACCAAATACTGACATGTGTCATTGTCATCTCTCTCCCAACAAAAAATCTGAAACTTCAAATCCTCATAACTGAAAATTAAGACCGCATCGTAACATTCCTATTAGACACAAAATTGTAGGTCTAAATTTTTCCAATCGGATGAAATTCGTTTCAAATTTTAGCGATTTTCTATTAATATTAAAATCGTACATATTTAAAGACAAATTTAGTTTTCTTCGTCTATTTTAGAAAATATTAATGAATGATCCTCAATTTTTATTCTTTACTTATTATGCAATATTTTTTCTCTTCCAAAATAATCACGAAACTTTAAAACTCGTAATTACAAGCCGCATCATAATATTCATATTAGAGGCAAAAAATGTTGACCTTATATTTTCCGATCGAATGAGTTGTTTTGATATTTTAGATTTCATATAAATATTCTACTAAAAATTTTAGATAAAACTGAACATATTTCAAGTTAAAAAAATTCCTTCATATAAAAATTTTAGATAAAACTGAATATATTTCAAGTTAAAACAATTTCCTTCATATTCTTTATATGATAATGTTAAAAAATCATCGCATTTTATTTTTAAATAAGTGGGTCTTGGATCTTACGTAATATTTTTTCTCCTACAAAATAATTTCGAAACTTCAAAGCTCAGTGACTATAAATAGAAGTCATGTCTAAGTATTGATGTTTGGAGCAAAATAAAACTTAGATTTTTCTTATCGAATGAGAGTCGTTTCTATAATTTCAAATTTTATAAGATTATTTTATGATTTTTAAGTAAAATGGAGATATTTAAAGTTCAAATCTATTTGCTCTCAATACTTTATGAGATAATACTTAGTGATTCTTGTATTTTATTTTTAAATAAATGGGTCTTACCGTATTGTGACACGTGTCACATAATTTCATCTCTCCTCCAAAATAATTTTAAAACTTTAATGCGTGTAACTACAATGGAAACGACAACGCAACATTGTTATCGGAGGAAAAAATGTAGGCGTAAATTGTGCCAACCGAATGAGAATCATTATGATATTTTTCGATTTCAGATGATATTTCTACGATGCAAATAATCAAATAAGAAAGAAATTCAAAATGTTGTATCTTCCACTAAAAAAAGACACATGGTACTAAAGCAAAAATAATTAAAAAATAGTAAGACCATATTTATTTTCGATTAGGGTTTTTTTTATATATTTGCCACCTAGGAGTCACAAATCTCCATGTAGGGTATAGCAATATGAATGATAAAATATATATATAAAAAATATATAATATAATCATAAATGATAGTATAATAGAACAAAATAAAAATATGTAAACAAAAATGACTAAAGAAAAATCTTACAATACTTGTTTTTTTGTGAATAGTCGGTACAAAATTCCATCAAATAATTCTACAGATCCATCTCTATAGTTTATTAAATAATTATTGGAATAGATCATTTTGAGGAAGTTGAAATTGTTGAAGAAAAACTAGATGTAGCAAAGAAAGAGAAGAATAAAGCAAAAGGCAACAATGACTTGCAGAAGAAGAAATAAGGTTTGATGAAGAAGAAAACTGCAAAAAGGAAGATGATCTCTACCAACTTGATCGAGAAAATAATTCTAAAGCTGTTTAAGAAGTTTTTGAAGTTGAAAAAATCAAAACAATGCATTAAAGAGATGAACAGAAAAGAAGATAAAACTTTCTACAGAAAGGATGGCAATGCACATCGTCAGAACATTAAGGACCTTGGTGTAGCTACTGCAAACTTTGGGAGTCCGTCTGAACAAAATGAATAAGATAAGATGCCGGTCGGATTATGATTTGGCGGAACTCAAGAGACCTACTAGTAGATTCAGGATGATGTCAGGATCATCGACTTATCTTCGAATTAGCGTACAATTCTCTCAACTTAAAGTTCCCAATTTTTAGGGTGCTTAGTTACTGTTCATGTTTCAAATTCCAGTTTCAGTCTTTTGAATAAGATTAGATTAAATTAATGAAGTGGGTAGCTTCGTTTAGTGTCTATGAAGTGATTCGTAAGTTTACTTTGGTCTGCCACGACATGGAATTCATAATCTGTATTCAAGTTGGAAACTATGAACTGGAATTGGGGTTTTTCATTAGAAGTTGTTGCAGCTGATTTTGTTGATTCGAAATCGTTAAGGAGGATCCATTGATGATGTCTAAATGTTAAACTTGGATTTCTAGAGCTTGTTTGAAGATCTCATTAGTGAGTTGCTCTATTTTTCTAGTTTAGTCAAGTTTGCATGAAAATAGTTTTAGAAGTTGTTTTTCAGTCAAGTTAAGCTCAGTTCAAGTTAGTAGAAGTATTTAGAAGGTATTCAAATGATGATGTGTGATTGATCAAGCGTAGAACAAAAGTCAAGCAAAAAGTCAATAAAAAATGGTGTCTTTGTCAATTTAGAGAAGATTCAGCTGTAATTTTTGCCTCTTTTACAGTGTTACCAGATCATAAACGCTTTATGAATTATCCTGAAATCAAAATAGAGATCGTGCAAAAAGTAAACCATTTCTAGTTTTCGCTTTTTGGTTTTGCTTTTCTAGTTTTGCAGAAAATCCAGATTGAAATTCATTTTTTCATTTTCATGTCAGCTTAGGGTAAAACTTTGGACGCCTATATAAAGGATTGTAATCGTCTCTTTTATTTAGAATGGTATGAAGTATTGAAATCGTCATTTTTATTTTATTTTCTCAGTTTCAAAAGTTATGGTTGCATCGGTTGAGTGAACCTTAGATTTCGATTACCCAAATTAGATTTCTAGGTTCAAAACACTTTAGATACCGACGTTAATCCTTAGATTAAGTTAGCATCAAATCAAACATGGAGGATATGGTTTTTATTTCTGTTTTAATGTATTAGTTATTCTGTTTTGCTATGTTTTCTTCTATAATTGCTTGGAGTTGCAGTGCTTGCTGTTGTTTCTGTCTCATTTTGATCGGATCTTGAGCTCGCCGTCGACCGGTAGTTCAGGATTTTTCTAACAATAATCACTCTCTTCATTTGTTTTTCGGTAAGTCCAAATTCTTTTTTGGCACGTGTCCACTTTTCGTCTCTATCTTTTAAAACAGGTTCTTAAATTTTAAAGTCTCGCAATTGAAGCCGAGTCACGACATTAAGATCAAAATCAAAATTTTATAGCTAAACTTTTACGATTTGAAGAGAGATGTGGATTTTCTCGATTTCATGTGAGCATAAATCTTTAAAATTATGTATAAATGACTGATAGATTAAACACACAAACTCGCGTCTAATATGTTAAATTTTTACTTTCACCTTATTTTTAGGACCAATAACTTAAAAAATATATTGAGAGACGGAAATAATACTATCCAACAGTACAGTACTACAACACCAATAGCTTTATATTAATATTTTATTTTAATTGTCAAATTCTTATTATGAGTATAACAAAGTATTTTTCGCAGGAAAATATATATCTTATGATAAAAAAAAAATAATAATAATTCATATTTGAGAGATAGCTTTCTATGTATATGGACATTTTCTAGAAGGGGAAAATAATATTTATATCCAAAGGATTTTTCTGACAAAAAAAATCTTAAATATTATTTTTTTAGACATTTAATCTTTTATTTATGTCTTTTTTTTCCTTCCTTTTAGTCAACATTTCCTTAACTAAGGCAGTCAAAAGTTATATATTTCTAAATCCCCTATATATATGTAGCCATAGTTTTCATTTTCTTATATAACTCTCTTATCTGGTAAATTTATTTTAGCAGACACACAACAAAAAACATTATAATGGATTTTGCCAAGAAAGTTATATCTCTAGGGCTTATATTATCACTCTTTCAAGTCTCACTTGCTGCTGTTTACCAAGTTGGCGGACCTGTTGGCTGGAAGTTAGGTTTCAACTATAATCAGTGGGCTGGTAACCAGTTGATTCGCGTCGGCGACACTCTTGGTATGACCTAATTAAATTTTTTTCCAAATTTATTTTCGATTTTCCTTATTTTTTAAATTTGATTTTCAAGAGTTATATATAAATTTTTTTTAAAAATTAATTGCAGTGTTTAAATATATCAAAGCTGTGCACAACGTACTACAAGTGACGCAACAAAATTATGCGTCGTGTAATACGTCTTCTCCGGTAGCCACCTTTTCAAGCGGATCGGATTCGATAACTCTGAAAACGGCCAGCCACCATTATTTCATTTGTGGTACTCCTGGCCATTGTTTAGGTGGACAGAAAGTTGACATCTTAGTATCCTAAATAAATGATAATTACTTAATTAATGTAATAGACAAATTAATCATGTGTTTGTATGGTTGTGTAATGGGAACATTTTATAATCAATAAAAAGATGAAGATTAATCCTTTGGTTTTCAGCATTCATGAATGCTAGATCTTATCCACGACAAATTAGTAAGGAAGAATGCGTAAATACGTAGCTCAATGATTAAAACATTTATTTTTTCGAAATGTCATGAGTATTTTTATGTTTCAGAAAAAAGAGGTTTCTCTTACCTAAGTTATTCACAAATGACAATTTTTTTAAGGTATTCACAAATGACATATTATCTTTCTCTCAGTGATCAGAAATCCATTACAATCCTTATTATCATTTATCATACTATAGTGCCAATATTGTAACAAATATATATAATTTATAAAAATGTACCAATAAAGTATAAGCACTCATGGCTGACATGTTCTTCAATTTAAGAAACCCGAACAAAAATTGTTAATTTTCTAGACGATTCTGATTCGATTCTAAGACATTTTTGGTCATTTTCGACTTGCTTCCATATAGTTTCTTAAACAAGTAAAATCAAAATAAAATTTTAAAATATTTCGACTTCGTTTCGATTCGTTTCTGAAATTGAAACTGCGTTGACAGGGTCGATTTTTTTTATACGAGCGATTCGCGCGACCCATATATATTGTCTATCGGTTCAAAATCCAAGATTTTCAGCCTCCAGAATGTCATTTTTCACTCTCGCCGGCCGGGTTCTGAGGCTAAAACAAGTCCAACCCCTTCTTCTTCTTCTTCTCCACGAAAGCGCAAAAGTCAACACTCTCTCTTTGGCATTTTATCGAACAGCTTGCAAACATTCACAAACTCATCGCTATTTCACCTCTGACTTCTCCACTCTAGCTCCTAACAAACAATTTGAACCCTTTGATCCTTCAATTCAAACATATGTTCCCCCTAATCCTGGAATTCTCAATTTGCTCAAAGGGGTCATTGGCTTCGACTCGGAAGCGAAAGCCATGGATGCACTTGATGAGTCTGGGACGAAGCCAAGTCAAGAATCGATATATTCAGTTATTTGGGCATTGAAGGATGAGTGGAAGCTTGCTTTTTTGGCTTTCAAATGGGGAGAGAAATGTGGTTGTTTTGATGATGATGATGATGGTGAGAAAGCTTGGAATTTGATCATTTGGATTCTCGGTAGTCATAGCAAGTTTAACATTGCTTGGTGTTTGATAAAGAATTTGTATCAGTTGGAGATGGATACCAAGCAGGCCATGATTATAATGATTGACAGGTGAAGTTTACTATTAAATCGTGTTTCCAGTTTTGGCTTTGATGGTATGAGCTCTTGCTCAGAATCTATCGGTCTTGGCTTGAATTTTGAGGATAAATTGATTTGGGAAGATGCTAACAAGCCATACTACCTTGTTTCAATGCATATCTTTAGTTTTATGTCATTTAGTAGCACGATGCATTGTTTAGTTTGTTCATGCTGCTTTGCCTAATAGGATACCTTCCAGTAATCGGCTAGTTTAGTGTCCTTTGCAATCCTTAGTTTTGAGCACAGACGATCATCCTCCTATTTTCCTTTTGGGATACATTAATTCCATCTTGCCCTTTTCATGGTGAATAGTCTATATGCTATCAGCATGTTTGAATGCTTCCCCTAATTTTACATTTATCGTCGTAGCTTCCATTCACTCTGTTTATGTGTCATCTTTCTGGTGTTTATCAGGTATGCAGCTACCAACAATCCAAGCAAGGTTATTTGGGCATTTGACGTTATGGAGAAATTTAGATTGGGCCCTGATGAAGAAGCTTACCGTGCTGTCCTGCATTCTCTTTGTAGGCATGGGAACATTGAAGAAGCTGAAGAGTTTATGCTTGTAAACAAGAAGATGTTTACCTTGGACGCTGGGTGTTTTAATATCATTCTTAATGGTTGGTGTAATATCTCAGTCGATGTGTTTGAAGCAAAGAGAGTTTGGAGAGAAATGTGAAAATACTGCATTACTCCGAATACCGAGTCATACACTCACATGATTTCCTGTTTCTCAAAAGTTGGAAATCTTTTCGACTCCATGAGACTCTACGACGAAATGAAGAAAAGGAGCTGGACCCCTGGCCTTGAAGTTTATAATTCATTGGTTTATGTATTGACACACGAGGATTGCTTTAAGGAAGCTCTCAAAATGGTAGACAAAATGAAAGAAAATGGAGTGAGACCAGATTCTGATACTTATAACTCAATGATACGTCCTCTATGTGAAGCACAAAAACTAACAGAAGCAAGAAATGTTTTGTTCGCAATGATTAAGGAGAATCTCAAGCCAACCATCTACACATACCATTCATTTCTTGACGTCACTGATTTAGCAGGAATTTTGGGACTTCTTAACGTAATGAAGAATGCTGGTTTAGGTCCTAATAACGATACTTTTGTCCTCCTCCTCCGGAAGTTGCTCAAATTGAAGCAACCTGAAAGTGCATTGAAGATATGGTTTAAAATGAAGGAGCATGATTTGATACCCGGTTTAATACATTACACTTTGATGGTTGAAGGACTAGTAGCATGTGGGTATTTAGTCAAGGCCAGAGAAGTCTATGCTGAGATGATTCAGAATGGATTCTTGGATGATCGAAAACTCAAGAAGGCATTGAATGAACCACTTCAAGGAAATGAGGACGGAAGAAAGCTTCAGGAAGGTGGTAGACGAGATAATCCTGGGAAAGACCGTTATTTGAAATCAAGAGATTTGCGAAAACAAAGAAAGAAAAAGACATCAGATGACATGTTTAAGTCCTAATTCTGACTAACGAGGCAACTGAGATTGTGTTCACTTTCTTTCTAGGAGGCGGTAAGGCTTCTTCACTTGAAAGTGTTAGCTGCCGAAACTGCTTCGTGAAAGATTACTTTTGGAACCATACAGTTTTTGATTCATTTATTATTTTTGTTTTTCAATTGATAGATTGGTTAGAACCCAGCAACTTGAAAAGCCCTAAGCATTATGTAGTACCATTGGTCCAGGGATCAGTCTTTACCGTCTTTCCAGCTATATGCAGGTAATTACCAAATAACATTCAATACGTGGATCATTGTCGTCTTTGGATAGATAGCATTCTCAGTTTTGTTACACCATTCAATACGTAATTGAAACTGAGAATGCTATCTATCCATTTGTGTACCTTTCTATCAAATGCTCGATTATTGACTTGATTTCAGGTTACTCTGAATAACCAAGAAAATAATTGAGAATGGCGGGTCCTAAAAGTCCCTTTTGCCAGTCTTTCTTTGTTTTATAACTGGATCATTGTCTTACTGTGTTTATCCTATTTCTCATTCATCCATCAGGATCCACCTCACTCACATGGTCACTTATTAAGGAAAATTTTAATAAATTCTTGTAAAATAAATGTCGTTTTTTTATATTTATACGCATCTAATATTGATAATTATGATGTTTTTTTTTTTTATAATTATAATGTTTATTATCTTTTCTTTTAGAGTATAATATTATCCCTACTTCAATTAATCTATGTGATATTTTCTTTTCATTTAATGAAAAATAAATTGGATAATCTATGTTAAAAATATTATTAAAAATTCAAAACGATAATTATTTAGAGATAAAATAAAATTTTTCAAAAACGACATATGTAGAAGTAATGATTAGTTTATTTATTTCATTTTAATCTGTAACATAGGGCAATGCAATAATCCACAAACAATCTAGTTTGAAATTTAAAAAGAAAATCTAAAGCGTGACAGGATTTTCCATGATATGAGGGACCAGTGACAAAATTTATGAACCCTTTTGATATATCGTTTAGATTTTTTAAATACAATTTGCAGGGTCCCATTTGCCTATATGCACTTATCTACTACACATGCAAGAGTTCATCTTTCTGTCTCTCTCTAAAAAACACTGAATTGAAGAGAGAGAAAGACAACCATTCTACAGACAGACAAACATGTTTTTGAGGTTGTCCAGCTTGGCAGCTCCTCAGCTACTATTGAGCTGCTTCATTCTCATCCTTATCTCCGTCACCACGACAACCACCGCCACTGACCACATTGTTGGCGCCAACAAAGGCTGGAATCCAGGAATCAACTACACTCAGTGGTCCAAAAACCAAACTTTCTATGTCGGCGACCTTATCTGTAAGTATTAATCCTCTCTCTCTCTCTGAACTGTAAATTCTATTACCCGGATAGGAAATCTTCAGTATTTTTGTGGGATTTTAGTGTTTTTGTGTAGATGTGTGAAGACGGTAGATAGATCTATGCGTAAAGTCCTGGAAAAGTCCAAACTTTTACCGTCTTTTTCCTAAGAATGAAGGAAAAATTCACCTTTCTTTGTTGGTTGGAATTTACCTGAGCCTCGTTGGGAAGATAAGGCGGTCAAAAATTTGCATTTTACTTGTCATTTTTACATACACAGATAAATTCTTCTGGAAAAGTTTCAATCTTGAGCTTCATTGCGAAGAAATGACAGGGAAAAAATGTGATTTGTACTTGTCATTACGATTTTTAACTTTGACATATAAATTCCTCAGGAAAAAAGTGATTTTAACTTGCCATTTGTACATAGACAGAGACATTCCTGAGGAAAAATTTCTGTCTGAGCTTCATTGTGTATAAATGACAGGAAACTTCTACTTCGACACGTAAATTTCCAGCCAAAATTTGCAAAATGTGATTTTGACTTGCCATTTGTGCATAGACGGATTACTTAATGAGAAATTTTGTTCCTTTTTACACAGCATTTAGGTACCAGAAGACACAATACAATGTGTTTGAAGTGAACCAGACTAGCTATGGCAACTGCACTACTGATGGAGCAATAAGGAATGGGACGAGTGGCAAGGATTTCTTTCCTCTCCCCAAGGCTAAAAGATATTACTTCATTGGCGGCAATGGCCAGTGTTTCAATGGCATGAAAGTCTCTATCATTGTTCATCCTCTGCCGAAATCAGCCGTCTCGACGAATGGGACGTCTTCCAAGACACATTCGGCTGCTGGTCCGGTGGTGGGTTGTAGCAAAAGTTTGAGGACTCTGTTTTTGGTAGTTTTTTCGATTTATTGGGGTTTGTTCTAGTTGAGTTGTACTTGGATTTTGTTATTTTGAACCGACTGTTTGTTGACACTTGAAAAAAAACTCAAGTGAGGCGTGTTCATTTGCTTAGTTCAATGAAGTTTTTTTCTTTTGGGTACATGTTCATTTTTCATAATTCATTGATTTATTGGATATGATACTAGATGATTGATGTACGGTTAAATATGTATTATATTTTGTCCGTTTTTTAATATATTATTTTCGTTTTATAATAGTTGATGTTTTGGTTAAAATGACATACTTTAATTAATTAATGAGGTATATTGATGGTATTTTTATGAAAAAAAATATTTGTTGAGCTTCCTCAAATTGAGCGAGACATATATATAGTCTAAGAAATATTTCTTTTTGATAAAATATCCTCATTGACATTAAAATCAAAACATCAATTATTGTAAAACAAATGATGTATATTTTTTTAGATTTTTCATTTTGTCTAAAAAATGATGACTTTCAGACATAATTTAAATTAAAATATATTATGTTTCATGGTATATCTTATTTCGTGTGCTAATACTTTAAAAAAACATGTATTGAGAGAAGAACCGAGTGAATCGAGATGAGACAAGTCGAGACGAAATAAAAAAAAAATTGGCCGAAATAACGACATTAGAAGGTGGGGTTAGCAGTAGCACACAAAAAGTTTGGGTGTCAATATGTTTGGAAAACAAAAGTTTAAGGGGCCAAAATATAATTTTAGGTAACGTTAAAAAAAGTTGTTTTCTTTGACTATAAGATTTCCAGCCAAGGTCTCTGTTAGTATTTAAGTTTAGTCTCTACAAATCCAGATCTCCTCTATCTCTACTGTGCCCACCAACTGTTCGACAAAATGCATGGACGACCTCGAAAAGCTCTGAAACCAGAAGAAGAAGCTGCATTAACTGAGAAAGCCAAGCAGCTTCTCGTTCTTCAATCCCAAGTCCTCTCAAATCACCAGCTCAAAAAGTATGGAGCTATACTCTTTAAATAGTAAAATTTCATTTTCAAGTATTGATTTTTTTATATGATTGTTTTGGAATTTGGCTCCAGCTATACTAAGGAAGCTGTTGATCTAAGTGCAAAGCTTCTTGGGATCAATCCAGAATCGTATACGGCTTGGAACTATCGGAAACTTGCTGTTCAGCATAATCTAAATCAGATTGAATCTGATCCTGATTCAATCAAGAAAATTTGGGATGAAGAACTTAGAGTGGTATGAATACTGTTGAATTTTTTGTTTTCATCCGTTTCGTAGTTGAATGTATGTTGTGGTGAAGTATGGTTTGATGGAAAGTTATTTTAGGTTGAGAGTGCATTGAGACAGAATTTTAAGTCATATGGAGCTTGGCATCACCGGAAATGGGTTTTAAGCATGGGTAATTCTTCTTTGGATAATGAGCTGCATCTTTTGAATAAATTACACAAGCTTGATTCTCGTAATTTTCATGCATGGAATTACCGAAGGTTAGTCCCTTGTGTTTTGTTTTTCTTAGGATGCATTTTGTAGTTGCTTAAGAAACAGTCTGTACTCGTGTAATTTTATTTGCTTTTGGTATTTTCAGATTTGTCACAGCATCTATGAACAGATCGGATCTGGATGAATTGAAGTACACAGAGGATATGGTAACAGACTTTAGTAATTATTCTGCATGGCACAATCGCAGGTGTGTATGTTTTTAACAATGAATTTGTTTAAGCATTCATTCTTACTTATTGAAGATTATGGCATGATTTAGTGTGTAGACGTGAAATCATGGATGCAGTGACTATATTTCTGTTATTGTTATTTTTTGAAGAATTTTTTAAATGCAAGTCAGATTTAGTTTAAGCTTCCTGGATAGTCATCGCTTATTCAAGTCATGATAAGTACTGTCTCAGATGATTGCTTGGCAATATATCTAATACTACATACTACTTGAGTTTTGGATTAGGGGACCTGGTTTAATGATTTTGTTATGTTTTGGCCAGTAGCCCAATTAAGATTTGGTGTATGCAAGAAAATAGAAACTCTTGCCATAGTTGAATTAACCATATGTAATTTTGAATTGCCGTGCTAATTTGGATAGTCTGAGTCTAACTTTCGCAAGTAACTTTAAAACAGCTGAATAATGGAGCCGATTGTTTATTTAGGTCTTTATTTCCTTTGTTACTAAAAATAGTTACTGATTTAGTATTAACATTATCACTCAGCGTGCTTCTATCCAATTTGCTTGAGAAAAAAGTTGAAGGATTTCTCTCTAAAGAGCAAGTTTTGCCCAACGAATATGAGCTCATTCACCAAGCAATTTTTACAGACCAAGATGATCAAAGTGGATATATTTATCACCTTTGGCTTCTTGATCAAACTGTTAGAGATACTTCTCCCCTGCTTGTTTCTTCTTGGCCTCCTCATGGTTCTCTTGTTTTTCCATTTGGAGATCAGAGCCTAAAGAGCAGCGTGGCCTCTCCGTTGACAAGCATCCATCATGATTTGAGCGCACTCCCTGTCATCCTTTGTTTTAATCAAGCTGTTAAAGGCGTGAACTCAAACACAGTTGTGGTTAAATCTACACTTTGCACAAATGAAGACCTCATTTGGAAACCACTCGTGGCTAATAGCTCTCGTACTGGAAAAGTTTGGTTTACACATTTAAAGTTTCCTGATTTACGGCGCCAGTCTGTGGAAAAATGTCTGGTGGAGGTTCACATTGGTGAAAATGAGGGCATAATTTCTTCAAGTGGTATTTGCTGTGCTAGTTCTCAGTTTACCTTTAGAGTAGCCGTTCAACCTGTTGAAGTAGAAGAAACTGACAGGCAGTGTGGAGAGATTATTTCATGGAATGATGAACATTTTGACATGGATGAAGCAAATTTGGACAACCTTAATTTTGGGTTTGATCAACTAAGTATTGAGAATGACAGTGAGTTGAACAGTTGTACTTGGCAGGCAGTAGCAGTGGCTGGAGAGATTGAATGTTTTCGTGAGTTATTGGCTGTGATAGACTGGTAAGTTTCAAAGAATTTGTTCATCAAGTTTAAGCTTTTATGGGAATAACCAAAATTATGTTAGCTTGATCTTGTTTTACGTGCTTCTCATTTTGTAGTAAGTATGCGAAGCTTACACTGGCAAGATTGCTGAAGGCTCATGACAGATTGATTTTTCCATCTGGTAACAAAGCAAGCCATTCTGATGAAATTCTCGATCTATATCGTGAGTTGATGAAGTTGGACCCATCACATTCTCAATTATACAAGGATGAGCATAGCTTAGTCTTTTTGCAGAAGGTGATCTCATCTTTCCTGAAAAACTAAATATGTGAAGCTATTTTCTCCTTCATTGTTGTTTTAAATGCATATGCAATGTAAATAGGGAAATGAACCTGTCGAGTATAATCTAAATTTCACTTAAACCTGAAGCAGCAATCATTTTTGTATTTTGCAGATGATTACCAATAGGGAGTCTTTTCGGAGATGCTGCTTCCAGTATAAGGGCTTGAATTCATCAATTGAGGGCTTTCCTACCTGCGTACGCTTCAATAATTTATCATTATCAAGAATTGGATCGTTTGAGAAACTATTATGGGTCCAAATGCTAGACCTCAGCCACAATGAGCTTCGATCAATTGAAGGTACTTCGGTGTCTCTTAAGTGTTTTTTTTTTTTGTAATTGCTCAAGAATGATTTGAATTTTGACACAGCACAGGTAGAAAAGTGGTTTCTGAAATTGCATATATGTCCCTAGTTTCTGAGACTCAACCGAGCTTAGTAATTTATGGTTATGAACTCATAGAATGAGTTTTAGTATCGAGTGAAAGAAACTCTTATATGGATATAATTTGGTTTCTCATGAAACAGGATTGGAAGCGTTGCAACTCCTTTGTTGCTTAAACTTGAGTTACAATAAAATCAGAAGTTTGACTGCTCTGGAGCCTCTAAGACAGCTAAAGTCCTTGAAAGTGTTGGATATTTCAAACAATGAGATCGGGTCACACCCAATTGACACGACAAGGCATCTCTGCTCTTCTCCGCTGTCTCATTCCGTCGGAACTGAATGGAAATCGGATGGAAACGTTGATATCTCAAACTTTTGGGAAAGCTATTTTATATTCAAAGGCATGAACTTGATACAGTTAGACGTCTCGGGGAATGCGATTGCTTATGAAAATTTCAAGTTGTTTTTGATCAAGGTTATGCCAGAACTTAAGTTGTTAGATGGTGAAAAATTGCATTAGTTTTCGAATTTGATTCTTTGGTTTTCGCTTTTCTTTTTAGCAATTTTCTCATCCCCTGTACAACTTTCTGTTAGAGCCTGTTTGGAAAGCTACCGTGTAATTGGATTTCCGTGTAATTGCTGGTAATTACATGGTTAAGCATATTTAGATGGTAGTGTAATTACTTGGAACACACTCTATACAACAAGAATACTTTTTTTTTTTGCATATTCCTTTTCTATGAAATGAAATGATGAAATCAAATTCGTTAGTAGTAGCTAACTAAACATTCCTTTTCCGATGAAATGGTAATAGTAATTAACCTTGATCTCAAGCTAACTGAGGTTGGCTATCTCTACATCCAGTCGACTGATCGGATTATTTTTTGTCGGTCTGAGGCAGCGCAACCTCTACCGGAACTCGTGTTGTCAGAAAGCGAGGCTACGAACTGAAAGAGGCAGTTTGCATTTACATAGAGTCTGAGTAGATGGTCATAGATGAGACGGATCGAGTAAATGCCACCCAAAATAGCAGAGACTTAGAAGTATCCATTGTTGCATCAATCAAAGGCGACAAATATCGGAATTGCACCCACTTAGCTATGAAAAAATGCACGAATTTGATCGCTAAAGTCACGATCAAATCGTAGATATGGCTTGCCATAGAGCCATACAAATCAACTGCATAACAATAAAAGAAAGATGTCAGTGCGAGAATTTTATTGACTAAATACATGAATGAACATCAAAAAATAATATATATGATGTATTTTGATATGGAGGGCAAGGGATGGTTTCATGTTAAAATCACCGGTTTAGTGTACGCTATGAATTAGGCATTTAGCCGAAATCAAAGTTAAATTGATTTGATCATGGTCGTGTTCTCGATTTCAAATTCGTTTCTCAACTCGATTCCAGGAATATAAAAAGGAACAATATTTACATTCTATGCAGTTCGAAACCGATCACGATTTTATAGAACCATGATTTATATACTACACGAAACTGATTTGGAGTCGTACTATGAACTGAATAAAAAATGCATTAGTTACTCACCAAAGTAATCTGCAAAACACTGTCTTAATCTGATAACTTCCCAGAAATGATAAATTTGAAAGCCATGAAAGTAAAAGTTGGCAAAGCTTCCAACAAGTACTCCTAAAACAGCATACAGACACACCTCTCTGACAAAAGTCTTCGACTTTGAACCCATTTTTTCCATAATTATCAAAGCTTAATTGCTCTCTTTTGCTTCACTATATCTCTTAATCTTCTTAATCAAGTAAGAAAGACCTAAATTGTGTTTCTAAAATGAGTTAAAAGACGGCTTTATATAGTCTTGAGGATTACGAAGCGAGGCGATTATTTAATTAATGTCGAATGATGTATTCTAAACATAACTAAATGAACAAGTATAGAGGAAGCTTCAATTTGTGAGAAAAAATATATATTTGGCCATGACCTTGCCAAGTCAAATGTGGAACGAAAAAGCTAGTTTTGGTTTTCTAGAAATTACAATTAACTTGGACATCACTTTCAAAATAATAGTAATCATTAGATTTATTGCTACCAATTAAACCAAGGCTGACCATAAAAAAAATAAAGAATTAAACCAAGACCCTAATATTGTTTAAATATTGGTTCACCCTATGTAATATGCAGTTAATTAATATATATAGTTTTATCATCAAGACATGGAAAATAATGGAGTCAAGTCAACTTTTGAAGTATTCTCCAAAGAAGCACACACAACAGACACCATGAAATTATAGGCTTGCAGAAAACGCTATAAACTACTCCCTCCATCGGCTAATACATGCTTTTTAAACTTTTTAGATACATTCAAAAAAAGATGTACAAATTTACTAATATTGACTAAATACATCTACTTTCGAATGTATGAAGACATGCTAAAAAAATATGTATTAGTAGACAGGGAATAATTAATTACAATACCATGTTCTAGATTGGCTTATGCTATTAGTTCTCAAATGAGCCTCACCAGTTAAAATTAATGAGCAATAGAGTTTTATTAAAAACTTAAAACCAAATATTTTTAGATTCCTAAGAAGGAAACGTCGACATCTCAAACTTTTGGGAAAGCTATTTTATTCTCAAAGGCATGAACTTGATACAGTTAGACGTCTCGGGGAATGTGATTGCTGATGAAAATTTCAAGTTGTTTTTGATCAAGGTTATGCCAGAACTTAAGTTGTTAGATGGTGAAAATATTGCATTAATTTTCGAATTTGATTCTTGGGTTTTCGCTTTTTAGCAATTTTCCCATCCCCTATACAATTTTTTGTTAGAGCCTGTTTGAAAAGTCACTGTGTAATTGGATTTTCGTGTAATTTCTGGTAATTACACTGTTTGGCATATTTAGATGGTCGTATAATTACTCGGTCAACTCCGAACACACTCTATACAACAAGAATACTTTTTTTTTTTTTTTTGCATATTCCTTTTCTATGGAATGAAATGATGAAATCATATTTGTTAGTAGTAGTTAACTAAACATTCCTTTTCCGATGAAATGGTCATAATAATTAATCCTGATCTCAAGCTAACTGAGGTTGGCTATCTACATCCAGTCGAGTGATCGGATTATTTTTTGTCGGTCTGAGGCAGCGCAACCTCTACCGGAACTCGCGTTGTCGGAAAGTGAGGCTATGAACTGAAAGTGGCAGTTTGCATTTACATAGAGTCTGAGTAGATAGTCATAGATGAGACAGATCGAGTAAATGCCACCCAAAATAGCAGAGACCTAGAAGTATCCATTGTTGCATCAATCAAAGGTGACAAATATCGGAATTGCAACCACTTTGCTATGAAAAATGCACGAATTTGATCGCTAAAGTCACGATCAACTAGGCTTGCAGGGCACGCTATAAACTAATTAATTAATTACTGTACCACCAGTTTTATTAATTAAATTAATGAGCAACATAGTTTTAAATTGCAAAATTTAACATTTAGAAATTGTTTTACATAGTGAGAGATGCATTTAGAAGGATTGAAATGTCCAGAAGAATTAATATCCACCATATAAAAATATTTTAAACGAGCTAAATAATTGTTGATCATAATGTGAATATCATCCTTCTTAGCTACTGGATTGAAGTATCCATATCCAGGGATAATATTCCTTCTGATTAGCTGTGACAACATTTTCATAGATAGCATTTTGGACCATTGAGAGAGATCATATCCGATGAAAATCCTCCTATGTATCGAAAAGTCGGTTCTTCTGAGTATAGAAAGCATTTCTTTGCTAGGCTACCACATGCGGCCATTTCTGACTTCAAGATCGAAGAACATTAATCAAAATACACAATTCTAGTTAATTTCGTTCCAAATAAAATCCGAAGGAGAATATCTCCAGGAGAAGATCATGTGTTTCCTACATATACGGGTTGAGATTGTCTTGTGGAAGTATCTGAAATTTCCAATTATTCAAGATTTCCGATAAAAAGGAAATTTAGTACCAACCATTCCAAATTATTGCATTATAATTAAGAGTTATTAGAGAATAACACTTATAAGAAAACAAAAAAGCACTAACGCTAAATAGTGCAAAACCATGTAGCATTTGGCCACTTATTACTGTTCATATTTTACTTATGACTTATTGGAGATTATGACAGTTCATTGTCACACACCGTCGGATTCACGGACTCAATACATCCTCTCCGTTCAATTTTACCTCCCATGTCAGCCCTTTAGCTCGCTCGCGTCATCAACGCCATGGCCTGTAGGATGACCTGCCCACATCTCTACATCTTGATCCTTCCCTTCAGATCGACACCGTCAATTTCTCGGCACAGCCTTTTACCCACCAGATCCATGATGGTGATTTGATAAGGTCTGATTAGCTGGTAAAAATTCCTCATCCGGTTCTTCAATTTTTTGATCTATTTTGCGTTGTTCTTTTCTTCTCCATGTTCAATTCGATTCTTCATTGATGCTCTGGTTTTTGCAATTGTTTAATTTGGAGTTCATGTTCAGTTTGGTCAAAAAATCAAAATCCCCATTTTTGCAGGAGCTTAGTTTAGAACTTCTTTTACTGTTATGCTGCTTAAAAAAACGAATCGAATTGATTTGTTGTATACAGATTAGTCACTTATACTTGAGTTTATTATCTGGAATAGGAATATTTTTCTTTCCTTCTTACTTAATGTGCTTTTCATATGATTGTTTTTAAAAGCTACATTTGCAAATATTACAATCCCATCAACAAACTTTCATAGGTCATACCATAAAAGAGTCATTCTTCAATGTCTGTTTGTATTTTTGAATTAGCTAGCTTCTATGGATAGCTCTTAAATTTGATTTGGTGCATTAGGTATCTTTACATTCATGTCATGTGGCCTTTTAATTCTCTGACTTCTCAATATAGTGGTTGAATAGTTCATTCCGAGCACATGGAAAGTTTAAGTTAATAACTTAAATGAAATTACTGTTAAATCACTTGAAATGAATTCCGTGTTTGTATATTTTGCTTAATTTATTCTGATTTAGACTCCCGTTATCTTTGTCGTCGTGCTTTGCAGCAGCTAACTCTGCAATTAGTACTTTTCAGTTGGTCGAGAGGCCCTACTATGCAGCGATCATGTACATAAGCTCTCCTTATTAATCCATTTACCGTCTTTAACCCCTCTCCTGTGCTAGAGGATATGCTCTATTCGTACAATTTTTCATCATTACTTCTATATAGTCTCCCTCGATTACTCCTTCCCACCTCTATAATTTTTCTTTCTCCTTCTCATTTCCCTCTCACACTTTGATTTTAGATACAGACCTTCGTTGATAGAGGATTTGCGCCAACGATCTTGATCGTTTCTGGGTATTTGTTACTTGATGATTTCTAATGAATTTTTAAGTTATTTGTCATCTTATGTTCCTTCTCATTGTAATTTGATTTGGCCTTTTCTTTTCATCACTTTCAGTGCAACAGTAGATTTGTAGGTGAGAGAGTTTTTTTTTTCCACTTGTCTTCAGAGAGTTTCTCGATATTATCCCTCTTTTGCGGCTCATCTTCTCCATTATTTCCCTGTTTTACTTCTTTGCATTTCATTTATGTTTTTCCTCTAATGTTCATATTATAAATTCCTTTGGTATTTTCTATTGCAGTAAAGACGGAGAATTCGAACATTTCATTGATAGACAATGTACGTGTGTTATGTTTGATCTTCTTGCAGATCAAGACAGCTTGATGGCTAACGTTCTCAAAAGCAAGTATTATCTGAGGTCTTCTTTTATTTATGCTGAGCTTGGAAGACGACCTTCGGCTGTGTGGAAAGGCATCTATGAAGCAAGGGTTGTACTTATTGCGGGAGGAAGATGGAGGATACGAGTGGACTCGAGACAAGGAATTTTGAGGATAAATGGCTCCCATCGATGCCAGGTAATAGAATATCCTTTAATAATCATCCTATTTGGCCTAAAGCTATTATTTCTTCACTTATCGATCATACGCTTCGCTGTTGTTTTGTTGCGTGCTACATTTCCTGAGTCCGTGGTTATGCATATTCTCTCAATTCTCTTGTGTCACTTCTGTGTAGAGATCAATGGTTGTGGGATAAGTCATCTAATTGAGCTTATATTGTTTAAAACTGACTATGTTGTTGCAAAAGACAGTTTACATATGTTAATTCTGTATCTTCTTCTACTTTCTCAAATTCATTTCAGCATTGAGAAAAACTTTGGTCCTTAGATTTGATTCCTAAACTCAATTTTTTTGCTTGAAAAATGTGTAAAGGAATCATGGTGATGAGGGATGAATATAGCCCGACGGGGGATGCAAATACCGACACATTGTGAAGTCTGTTTTGATTTATGGTGAGTCACTGATTCACCTTTTTCGGGACTGTATGGGCGAAAACATTCTTGCAAGGATTAGGAAATTCTAGCATTCTACAGTTTCATAATTCTGCACCAAGTCAGCGGCTCAATGATTTATTTCAAAATTTATCGATGCCTAAGTTAAAAGTGTTTGTAGCTACAACTAGGTGGATTTGGAACAACAGGAACGACAACGTATTTCGTGTAAAATGTGGGATTTCGACACAGGCTGTTGTAGGATTTTGAAAGTGGCTTATGAGTTTTGAAGAAATGGATACTATCCCTGTTAGACCTGAGATCTCACGGTCATCGTGTCCACCAGCTAATGGTTTTTTAAAGATAAATTTTGATGCAAGTTATTATTCTGGTATGGGTTCTAATTGGAAGAAAAGAAAGTGCAGCCATGGTAGGAGCTACAACATTTAAAAGTATTGAAATGGCTACTACTTTGGGCCTCAAATGCGTGGAAATTGAGGGAGATTGCCAAACTATCATTAATATCTTTGTTCCTTACGTGGAAGCTTTTCACCATGGGGAAATATCATTGCAGGCTTGCAGCAATAAAGCATAAGGGCGACACCCAATTTAAACTGTCATTTTAAGTTTGTTAAGAGAGTCAGGTAATAAATTGGCTTCAATGAATGCCTCAGATTATGCTCTCAATTCCTTTTTGGTTGTTGGTTATTATTTCTTTAGGTCTCACGAACTTTGATCTTCCGTTGTAATCACAAATGTGTGCTGAATATATATAGATCTCAGGATCCGCATCCTTCTACAATTGTTGTACGCTTATGTGTTCATTTGTTATGGACTTGGTGAGATAGCATTACTTGAAAAAATTATATATTACAAATATATGAATGCAGAATTAATCAATACGTAAGTATTGTTAACATACTCAGTTCACAGTTGCCACATCATTACATGGAGTATAAAATAATTCTTAAACTTGGAATTCAGCGATAAGCAACTTAAAATGCTCTAAATGTACAAACATTTAAATAAGAAAAAAAAAAAAGATACAAACATTAACATCAATAAAAATACAAACATTTAAAAGTTATTTAAAATTAAAACTGTATAATTATCTGGAGGTCGCGAGCCTTAACCTAGTTATAATTATAACATACTCTAACGCATAAACTGAGCAGAGAAGTATTCAAAGTGTAGGAAACTATCCATGGCCCAGACTAATTCACCAATGCTGCAAGGCCTCCAGCCACTCCCTTAATATTTCTGCCAAAAAATATTTTGATTTGCCAGATTTGATACCAAATCATTGACGCCATGATCGGTAAAATTGAACCTTCATACTCGACTTTTATTCTGGCTGATTTGGCAGATTTTCTTATTAGACTTTTATTCTGGCGCCAATTTCGCCACTCCACAATGATTGCTCGAGGTTAGATGTTTAGTCAGATATCGTAATTCGTAAGAAGTGTAATGCTGCGAGTAAATGTGTTTTTCAAGAAGAACAAGGAAGAATACAATTTTAAGGTTTGTAGATTTCTACTTCATTCCATTATATTGAATTAAAATTTAATATATCAGTATTTGAATGCTCAAATAGAAGAGCTAGCAATGCTCTTTCTTTTTCTAGAATCTCAACTCAACATACGTTTATTTTGCTTCTTTTATGAGTGTCGAGTTTTGGATTTCGGGTAATTTGGTGGCTCCGAAATATTTTTTTCTTATTCTGATTTGATTATACCAACCTATCTTTAAAGGAGGGAGTTTCATGAAACGTATAATTAACCAGGCATCATCGACGAAGAGGGCTCTAGAGATTCCAAAGTAGAGAGGGACATTTATTTGGAAAGCCAGTATTCAGATTGGCTTCGATATCAGAAAGTATGGGGGTGCTGATTTTTGTTGAAATTAAAAGTGCGATCTCTGATGAGATTACATAGTATTAGTAATCGTTCATGTATGATTCATTGATATTTGATGGAATCGTGTACAATTTATCTGGAATTCAATCGGATTATTTTAATGCACGTGTTACACAAGTGTTAATATTGTTTGATATTGTAGACCATCGATAACCTGATGACTTCCCTGTTCTTTTAGTCTTCAGATACACAAGTACGAGCCCTGATCTAGTTTTTCATCAAACAGACTTGGACTCGTTTGATTTTTGGCTCATCCTCTATCTTCTAGAAAACAAATACTTGATCGCAATCAAAAACACATACTCTGCATAGAAAATGTGACAATTAATTAGGGACAGAGGTATTACAAATCAGGGTTTTCGGAATGCGTCATTTTTTAATCTAAAGTTTTGATATTAGTTTTTACTAGTCTTGATCCGGTTGATTTGGTTCCATATCTCTATTGTAATGTTTTTTTTTTTTTTGATACATGGGACAAACCGACATAGCGAAAGCTATAGTTAATTACAAAGAAAGATAACCATAATAAAGAGCATAGTAGAAGAGACCTGTAACCCAAGCATACGAAGAAGAATTTGAAAAAGGAAACTCTCAGCTACTCTCAATCATGGGAAGGGTCTTAATTTTCCAGGCATAGCAGGACGCCGAAATCGAAAGATGACAGCATCTGGTTTGTAGCACCACAAAATCAGGAACAAAAAACAGATCCTAGAAAGAATTGCAGCATTACAGGACCACAACAGAGGGGGAGGTGCCTTCAGATTGGGCTTTCAGTATTTGTTCTGTAAACAGCCATCCCATCTTATCACAGAATTAGCAAACACAATCTTCGGAACCAATTGATCCAGCAAGCCAAACTTTCAGAAGATATAAGTCTATACCACTAGCCTCTCAGTCAATGAAAATCCAGAGAATCCAAGAGTAGAATGCCAGAATTTTAACACGAATCAGAAATACAAATACGGTGCCAGGGGAAACAAATAGCAATAGAATGTAATCAAGAGACGCACCAACAGCCGAGACAACCAATAAATCAGCAAATCAGCCACCAATCATTTCATTACAGAATAACCAAGTCGAAAAGCTTTGTCCTGCACAAATTAATAGAATTTGTACAGCGCCCCTCCTTTTCCAGAACCATGTTAAAGTCGCCAATAAAAAACCAAGGAGTGACGAAGATACTAGGAAGTGTAATAAGAGATACCCACAATTCCTTTCGTTGGTCGAACGATGTACTTGCATAAATACATGCTATATTACAATCAAAATTTTGCTTTATAAGGATCCCGAAGAGAATGATTGACTGGTTAGACTTTTTGATATAAACTACTTTGAAAGCAGATTCACCCCATGCTACAATGAGAACCGCCTGAAAACCCATCCGAATTTGAAGCTGACCATTTCACACCTGGAACATTCCACACTGAGGAGATTATTCTGTCTGGATAACTTCTAAGAAGAGAGCATAATTAATTCCTTTGCAGCGTTCACTGCCGCAGAAAATGTTCCATTAAGAAATAATTTTGAATTAATTCCTCTGTTCACAATTCTTTCAGCCTTGAGATCTAGATTCCGTAGTGGAGAAGATGCTTGTCTATTGTGTCTCTCATTAGCCCTGAGAATGTCAGAGGATGTTGGGGAACTAGCTGGTTTGAGAATCAAAGAGTCAGAAAAGATAGAGTCTATGAGCCAGTCGGACGGACAGATTTAATGTTTCGAAATTTCTTTTTCGACTGGATATTCGCAGGAGAAGAACATTCAGAGAAGATTTGAGAACATATGGAACCAGAAGGTCTCACGGATTTAAACTTTCTAGGTTCATTGTTCTTCATAGAGAAATCTGGAGAGGGAGTGAATGATTGATAAAATACATACATACATCCAGAACTGTTCTCAAATCTCATTGTAATGTTAATGAGTGAATGATTGATAAAATACAAAATGATTTGAGAATAACAACTGTACTCTCATGAGCTTTGCATTGTTTATCTTATTTCCATGTGCCACTTAATTATAATATACATACATACATCCAGAACTGTTTCTTTAAATTATTTCATGTAACTTGATTCATCACATAGAAACGAAACGATAGAGCATGGACAATATTGTACCACCGACACTCACATCTGCATCATTGGGGCAGAATGGTGTGCCTCCGGTTTTTCTCCGAGATGAGCAGGAATGTCCTAAAGTTCCTTACAATCTATTCAGTAGCGATGTTCCAGTGATTTCATTTTTGGGGATCGATCAAGTTGGAGGTAAAAGAAGAGACGAAATTTGCCGAGAGATCACCCAAGCCTTGGAGCATGGGGCCTTTTCCAACTTGTCGACCATGGCGTTGACAAAAAGCTAATGTCTGACATGATCCGTTTGTCACACGAGTTTTTCGCATTGCCTGATGACGAGAAATTGAAGTTCCACATGTCCAATGGACACAAAGATGGTTTCATGGTCTCTAGCCATTTGAAGGTATATACAGTACTATGCCCAATTAATTAATCTGATTTTCAATTTTCTTAAGATGAGATATAGGGACTTAAATTATATTAATAATAACATGATATTTTACTAATTAGGTGTTGGGAAGTAACAACAATATTATATTGTTTATATATGGAATCTAGATTTGTCTCTGGCGAAAAGCCTGTTAAATATGGGGCTTAGCAAACTAGCTATAATCAATAGCAGGATATCTTAACTTGACATTTCTTTAATTATTTCTCTCACTGAGAAGGGTAAAATGTAGGCTCATTGGCGTGAGTTTCTATATTACCACATGCAACCAATTTCAAGCCGAGATTACTACCGGTGGCCAAACAAGCCGGAAGGATGGATTGAAGTGATGAAACAATACGGCAATGAATTACTGCGACTTAATTGCACTCTTCTACAAGTGTTATCGGAGGCCTTGGGATTAGACAAGGAGGCTTTCAGGAAGGCTTGCGAGGAATTGAACCTCCAAATGGTCATCAATTTCTATCCGACATGTCCACAACCTGACGCTGTGGTCGGACTTAATCGACGCACCGACCATGGAAACATTACAATGCTTCTCCAGGATCAAGTTGGTGGCCTCCAAGTAACTAAAGATAATGGCCAGACTTGGAGCACAATTTAACCTATTGCTGATGCTTTTGTGATTGTCCTAGGAGATCATGGTCATGTAAGTATAAATTGAAATGTCTCATTTGCTTCTTTTACAGTACACAAGAAAACAAACTTCAAGAAAGCGATATTTTTTATTTTATTATTAATGTTAAAGATGAAGTATTTTATTACTATAAAAGTTGATATATTAATTGTACATCATACATTGGTAGTCCTAAATATATATATGTACACAAAAATCGTGTGTATTCATAATTACATGTTGTGTGACTTTCTATATGTCATGAACAGTTACTAAGCAATGGGAAGTTCAAGAATGAGGATCATCGTGCCATGGTGAGCTCAAACTGTAGCAGATTGTCCGTAACCATGTTCCAATCTCCGGCCGCAACGGCTACAGTGTACCCATTAAAAGTGCGAGAAGGAGAGAAGCCGATATTTGATGAGCCATTTTCGTATGCTGATATATATAAAAGAAAGCTTACAGTTTTTCGTGCCAACTAAATTGTCAATCTCAAGTGTCCCAACCTGGATTTCAAGTATTCCAGCCTATCAACCTGCAGGATCGAGGCTTATTATGCATCTGAAATTTGAGTATTTTTCAAAATTTTAGTATTTTCAAGATTAACAAAATAAAGTAAATCTTGTTACCACTCGAAGAATAATCTCGACAATTTTTCATTTCTTTCTTCTTCTTTTTCAGTAGCTAAGAACAATCTCGGCAATTTTTCGTTGAATGTAAGACTTGTTCACCACATGAAGACCATCCCTTACATGCTATGCAATGCCTTTTATTCATATATTGAATACTGGTCTACTTAGAAATTTTATGGTTGTTATTTGAATATGGCCTCAGAGCCCATGGTCTTTCTCTTAGCTGCTTTATGTATATCAAAATTTCCATTTTAGCGGAAATCTTAAATAATTGCCAATTTCATATACCAGAAGACAATCTCAACCAGTATACGAAGTACATTTTCTCCAGGAGATATTCTCCTTTGGAGTTTATTCTAATGAAGCTATGACAAAGTACAATTCCTTGTTTATTTCGACGAAATTAACTTGAATCCCTTTACTTCAATTGATTCCCCTTCGTCGATCTTGAAGTCAGAAATGGCTGCATGTGGTAGCCTAGCAAAGAAATGCTTTCTATACTCAGAAGCACTGACTTGTCGGTACATCGGAGGATTTTCATCAGATATGATCGCTCTCAATGGTCCAAAATGTGTGCCCATTGTACCAGAACTGAAGATGAAATGGCACACGATGGAAGTTCTGATAATGTGTCCTTCAATCAGAAGATATTTTTCACGTGCTCGCTTATGGTCGTCCTGTAAAACCAAGCAATATAAAAAATCTAAAATTACGAACGCAAGGGAGGTCATCTCAGCAAGTGTTAAATAAAATATATTATTCCCTCCGTCCAAAAATACTTGTCATTGTTTTATATACATTTTACACAGAAAACGCAGAAAACGTGACATGTTTTGAGACAGAAGTAGTAATTGCAATTTATCACTAGACAGAGGTAGTAATAATAATAATAATTCTTTTTGATAAACAAATGATCTGGTCTTCAGAGTGATTAAATACATGACACCATCAATTCATACACAAACATATATACATGAACATGTTACATATTTAAAAAAGAAGACAGAGAAACAAATGAGTCCTATTTTTTCTCTGGTGAAGACGAGATGATTGTGTTCCTAACAAGCTTGTTTCTAATGGAACAGAGCTCGGCAACTACATCAATCATGTTCACTCGTGCGCTTGCTACTTCAACTGAACAAGCAATTCCAACCCTCAAAATTAAAATCAACGACTCCATAATTCCTGAGTTGCTTATCTCTTGAAGAATAAAGGGATCTACAATATTTTCTACTCGTTCAGGCAAAGATTGTTGGACAAATGCGTGAAGGTTTAGACAGTCTTTGAACATCTCACCCGTCGGTCTCTTCCTGTAAACATCTCCAACAATAGAATACCGTAGCTATACACGTCACCATATGTCGAGACTTCATTTCCTATGCCATACTCTACAGAAAAATATTTAATTATTTTCTAGCTAAGACATTGACACGAGAATCGAATAAGAATGTAAAAAAATATTGTACATACCAGGCGGAGCATAGCCAACTGTTCCTCAGAATCCAAAAGAGCTGGACTGATTTGCTGGACAATTTGGGATGACTTCATCTATTAACAGTTTTGCCAATCCGAAATCACCTACATGACCGACCATTTCTTCATCAAGAAGGACATTGCTTGGTTTCAAGTCACAATGGACAACCACTGGTTCAATGTGGTTATGAAGATATTCGAGAGCACAAGCAACATCAATGCTAATGTTAAGTCTCTGAAGCAGATTCAGACTCTGTGGTATGGATTTTTCTTCATTTGGTGGATGCAACCAATCTTCCAAGCTTCCATTGACCATAAAGTCATAAACAATAGCCTTGAAATCATTGCCGCGATAATCGATACTTGAACATGCAGTTAGTACCTTAACAAGATTCCGATGTCTGATGTTCCGCAAAGCCTCACATTCTGCAATGAAGCTTTTCGATGCGCCCTTGCGTAGAATATTAAAAACCTTCACGGCAACTGTTGTTTTCTTCATCTAGTATTCCCTTATACACTGATCCAAAGCCTCCGACACCAATTAAATTTGCAGAGGAGAATCCATTAGTGGCCTCACTGCGAGTTTTGTAAGACATGTTTAGAAGTAGAGAAATCTCTGAATTTGTTGAAGAAAGTTGTTTCCTCTTTCTTCTAAATAGACAAAATACTAACAGAGAGCTGATTAAAAGTACTCCAAATAGCCCTGAAGTTAACGAGATTATCAATCTATTTCTGTGAGTCAATCCTCTTTTATCTGCTAGATTTGATTTGCAGTTTGGTAGTTGAAACTCAGATATACCTCCACAGAGCTTGCTATTTCCAACGACTGAAGTTGCACTTGCATTTGCAAACAACCCTTTAGTTGGAACCTCCCCTTCAAAATTATTGTTCGACAAATTCAAGTATTGCAAGTCAAAGCGCGTAAGAAATTCGGGGATCTTACCTGACAGATTGTTATCGGATAAGTCTAGAAATTGAAGCCCTCTCAACGAACTTAAAGATGAAGGAATTTGACCATCAAAAGAGTTGTCTTGGATGGATAACATTTCCAGGCTCAGAAAGCTTCCAAGATTGCTCGGAATCTTGCCTGATAACATATTTCTTGAGACATCCAATTGACCCAGATTTAGATTCACAGCTTCAACAGGAATGGAGCCAGTCAATTTGTTGTTAGAGACATCGAAATAAATCGATGAAGTTTGGCCGATAAGACCGGAAGGTATACTTCCACTAAAATAGTTTTCCGAAATATCGAAATAGAGCAACATTGCGCAGTTAGTAAGACCTTGAGGAATGCTTTCCTTGAAGATTGTTATTGTGGAAGGAAAGCGTGAGCAGTTGAGTTAAATTCCCAATTGAAGGAGGAATCTTCCCTTGGACATTGGTGCCATCAATATGTAGGTATCCGAGCTTATTAAGCCTTCCAATGTTAGGAGGAATATGACCCGAGAATGAGTTGTATGACAGTGCCAGTTTTTCTAGATTAACCAAGTTTTCAATCCATATCGGAATGTCTCCCGATATCTGATTTAAATAGATTGCCCATTCTATTAGACTAGTTGTGAAGTTGCTCATACACTGTGGGAGCTGTCCACCAAAGTTGTTTTCCTGCATCAATATAACTTCTAAATTGGTGGCATTGGCCATAGAGCATAGGAATTTGAAATCTTCCACTTCTCCTCCGCTTCCTAGGAAATTCTGGAATATTATAAACCACCATAGCTTGCTTGCCTTTTTGAAAGACGGCACTTCTCCGGTTAAATTATTTTCATAAGCTTGAAAAACTCGGAGGTTTGGACGCATTAGACATAGAAAGAGGAATTTCTCCAGTGAAGTTATTTTGTTCGACCGAAAGGAACTCGAGATTCGGGAGTGTTATTCCAATATTAGAAGGAAGAGTTCCGTGGATTTGATTCCTTCCCACACTAAAATTTTCGAGAAGAGATAGATTATAGATTGAGGGATGGATGGTACCTGACAACCTATTCTCATGAAGAGCCAAAAATGTAAGACTCTTTAGACGGCCTAAATTACTAGGAATTGGACCGAACAAATCATTCTGTCCAATAGAAAGTACAGAAAGAGAAACGGATAGGTTTCCCAGAGAAGGAGGGATTATTCCCGTCAGATCGTTTTCGTAAAGGTATACAATTTCTAGATTTGACAAGTCACCAAACGATGAGGGAATTTCTCCCGCCAGATTGTTATAGGAAACATCAATACTTACCAGAGCCGTGCAACCTGATATATTGGAAGGGATTTCGCCTCCTATCGAGTTGTTGAAAAGCTCTAGATCATTCAACCTGCGCAGATAACCGATTTCTAGAGGTATCTTGGAATGGAAGCTATTATTTTGTAGACTGAGCCTCCTTAGGAAACTCATGTTTCCGATGTGAGGGGAGATTGAGCCTGTCAGCTTCGATGATTGGAGGTCTAGGACAGTTACTCTCTGGTGACGTCGGCCGCAAGTAACACCATACCATTGACAGAAATGAGCGGATGCATTCCAGGTTAACATGGCTCCAATTGGATCATCGAAGATCATCTTCCCTGAATTCGAGTAAAGCTAATCTGTCCGTTTCATTGCTATGAATTGCGGAACTAACGGGATTAAAACAGAATATCAGGACAAAAACGGCACACTTTAAAGGTGTCATGGCAAATTTTGGCGGGATTGTAAATTGCTAACGGATTTTAAAAAAAGAGAAGTTGATGAAACAAATTTATAAAATGAAATTTATTCAAGTGAACGAAAAAGGATTAATCTATAGTTTGATAAGGGTGTGTTCCATGGTGATGGTGATCGATTAGCAATATGATTTATGGCGACGATACAATAATTATGATTTATGGATGCACGTCATTGTCATTCTTGGTACATTTGAGATTGTTAAGTTGTAGTAATGAAAAGAGTACCAGTACTGAAGATGATGGCGTTGACTTTGAGTTTACTCGACTCGGTCAATTTGGGACAGTTAGCTGGCTTGTTCAACAAGCCACATAAGACAGGACATTTTAATTTGATATCGATATGAAAACCAACCTCTTGACTTCAAGAGCGTCGATATTTATTACTTGGTGGGCTTGCTTGTATCATTAAATACCAGTTTACAGTAGAATGAATGATTACTCTGAATGTGTCAAACTTTGATGTATTCGTTAAAGATTCATTAGGACGAATACAAAATTTTCCAAGTTCGTGATGGTAGGTTTTTCTCTAAACTGATGAACAAGGATCAAACTTTTCATTTTATCTCAATAATAATGATTCTCATACATAATTTAGATCAAAATATGTTGTATTTCTCATATTACCTTGTTTTGTGTGTCAATACCTTAAAAAACAAGTTTTGAGAGACGGAAGGAGTAATATTTTGCACTTTCAAGTTCACCTATGTAGACGCATACCTACAAAAGATTATTGACTGAATATATGTCTACATATATATGGATGAATCTAAAAATACAAAACATCATATATTTTGATACGGAGGGAGCTTTTATATAGAGAACCTTCGATTTGCTTCATCTGTTAATGAAATCTGGATTTATAGAGAAAGTTCTGACATAGTACTACTAAAAAAGAAAAGACAAAGAATGTAAGCTTAATCAGGTATAAATCTCCTAATTTACTTCTGATAAAATCTAACAAAAAAGTCAAGAAATAGCATTCATGATGAAAGCAGCAATCATATGGCTTTTAATACACAAACTGGTGGACGTGGACCTGTTGAAAGCTGCTTTTAATACACAACCTGTGGACCTTTAGTCTTGTGGAATACAATTAAGTTGCAATCCAGCAGGTTAAAGGTTCGGGTCACGGGTAAATTAAAAATATATAATTAAGAGGTATTTGTATTCTATGCATAAAAAAATGCTTTTAATATTCAGAAAAGAGAAAAGCAGAGGCCACTTTAAATTACTAATGTAATGCTGATCATATATCATCAATGAGGTCCTACAATATTTTGAATTATTAGGTCAAAAAGCAGTCCATATTCCATTAATTCAATTGAGTTACATTATACACTATGCAGTATGCACTTAATTTCAAATTAGGAAAAAATTTCTTGCCCTTTTATAAAATTAAGAAAATATTTTCCAAAAATTACACCAACTTATTGAAAAGGGTCTGCAAATAAATCAAACACTAGGCAGTTGACCTGTCTTTGATTAATAAAACATAGTGTACTTTTCAATTACAGGTTTAATGACGACATAAATCATTTTATATAGATCAATTACTTTTCAGTTACAAGATTGCATTTAGCATGCCTCTTTCTATTGATTCACTCGTGCGCTTGCTACTTCAACTGAACAAGCAATTCCAACCCTCAAAATTAAAATCAACGACTCCATAATTCCTGAGTTGCTTATCTCTTGAAGAATAAAGGGATCTACAATATTTTCAACTCGTTCAGGCAAAGATTGTTGGACATATGCGTGAAGGTTTAGACCGTCTTTGAACATCTCATCCGTCGGCCTCTTCCCTGTAAACATCTCCAGCAGTAGGATACCATAGCTATACACGTCACCATATGTCGAGACTTCATTTCCTATGCCATACTCTACAAAAAAATATTTAATTATTTTCTAGCTAAGACATTGCCACAATAATATATAGAACATTAACGTAAATATATTAAACAATATTATTCAACATACCAGGCGGAGCGTAGCCAACTGTTCCTCTGAATCCGAAAGAGCTGGACTGATTTGCTGGATAAGTTTGGCTGACTTTATCTATTAACAGTTTCGCCAATCCAAAATCACCGACATGACCAATTATTTCTTCATCAAGAAGGACATTGCTTGGCTTCAAATCACAATGCACAACCACTGGTTCAATGTGGTTATGAAGATATTCAAGAGCACAAGCAACATCAATGCTAATGTTAAGTCTCTGAAGCAGATTCAGACTCTTTCGTAAGGAATTTTCATCATTTGGTGGATGCAACCAGTCTTCCAAGCTTACATTGATCATAAACTCATAAACAATAGCGTTGAAATCATTTCCTTGAAAATCAATACTTGAACATGCAGTTGATACCTTAACAAGATTCCGATGTCTGATGTTCCGCAACGCCTCACATTCTGCAATGAAGCTTTTCGATGGGCCCTTGCGCAGAATATTAAAAACCTTTACGGCGACTGTCGTTTCTTCATCTAGTATTCCCTTATACACTGATCCAAAGCCTCCGACGCCAATTAAATTTGCAGAGGAGAATCCATTAGTGGCATCACTGAGAGTTTTGTAAGACATGTTTAGAAGTAGGAGAAGTCTCTGAATTTGTTGAAGCAAGTTGTTTCCTCTTTCTTCTAAATAGACAAAATACTAATAGAGAGCTGATTAAAAGTACTCCAAATAGCCCTGAAGTTAACGACATTATCAATCTATTTCTGTGAGTCAATCCCTTTTATGTGCCACATTTGATTTGCACTTTGGTAGTTGAAACTCAGATATACCTCCATAGAGCTTGCTATTTCCAACGACTGAAGTTGTGTTGGGATAGATCATCTCAAGAAGCTCGAGGTCATAGAAGCTCAACTAGCAGCTGAGAAGAAGGAAAAGAAGAAGATGAAGCTCACAGATAACTTCCAGTAGAAGCAATCAAACTTAAAGAAGAAGAAGCCATTTGTAGACGAGCCTGTTTTTGACAATTCGATCGTGGAAGCGTTCTACAAGGTGTTAGTTGAGTTCTCGAAGAAGAATCAATCGAAACAGTGCCCTGAAAGGTCGAACAGTTTTGAAGAGAAGAGTTTCTGTAGAAAGGACAAAACTATACATCGTCAAAAACTGGAGGACTGGGTTGTACCTGCAGGAAAAGTCGAGGGCTCAGTCGGCTTTTCAGAAAGTTTCTCGGCGGAAATCAGTCCAGACGATCTGCGGAAAGGCCGGAGCATAGTCGGAGCTCGAGCCATATACCAAAACACTCAGGGGGATGTCGTCTACAACACCTCTAAGAGCAATTAGCCCGCAAATCCCTGAATCAAAACGCCCCAATTTGGTTAGTGTTCTATCTTTAAATTTCAGTCTAAGTCTTTAATTTCTGCAGCAATCAATAAATTGGTGATATGGGTGTCTTCGTTTAGATGACATGAAGTAGTGGTTAAGCTCAACTTAATCAGATATGGTCTGAGGCTCATAATGTATGTTCGAGTTGTTCACTGAAGAACGGAAATCAAGCATTGTGATATACGGTATGTCAGTTGAATTCATTGATTCTGAAATGATGAGGATACCTCATTAAAGGTGACTGAAGGTTTAGATTGAAGTTTTGAAGCTAAAACGAAATGGGTCTGTAGCACAGTTGTAGCTTGTTTGTCAAGTCAGAGGCGAAATTCAAATTCTAATGTTATTTTCTGCAAAGTTAAAGTTCGGAGAAGCTGTTAGTAGTATGTAGATGAAGTTGCAGTCTCGATCAAGCTCAGAAAGAAAGTCAAGCTAAAAGTCAACAAAAAATGGCGTCTTTGTCGCGAGGAAGAAGTTGAAGTTCAGTTCATTATTTTTACTATTTTGTAGTGCTATCCTACTCAAATATACTCTAAGACTGAGTCTAGAGTGAAAATACAGTTGTAATTTGAGAGGGAAAACAAAATCGTGTGAGGAAATACCATTTCTAGTTTTCACTTTACTGTTTCTGGTTTTCTGGTTTTCCTTAAAATCCAGGTTGTAATTCGAATTTTAAATCCATGTCAGCTAGGTCAGTGAGCGATCGACTATAAAAGCAAGCTATCTGTAAACATTTTTTCAGATGAATGGTAATGAAAAGCAAAAATTGGAATCGCCATTTTCGTCTTTCTTTTACAGTTTAAAAGCTTGGTTGCATTGGTGAGTGAAACCTTAGAATTCCGTTTATCCAAAACTGGATTTAGATTCCAAACACCCTAGATACCAACATTAAGCCATAGAATTAGGATTAGAATCAAATCGATCATGAATGGATATGATTACAATTCTGTTTTAGTGCATCAGTTTCTTTGATCTCTGTTTTCTGCAATTCGTTTTTCTGTGTTTAGTTGCGGTGTTCTTCATCTCTGTTCTTCAATTCTTGTGTTCGTCGACGATCGAGGGCTCAGGGATTAACCAATAAGTTGCACTTGCATTAGTAAACAACCCTTTAGTTGGAACCTCCCCTTCAAAATGATTGTTCGACAAATTCAAGTATTGCAAGTCAAAGCGCGTAAGAAATTCGGGGATCTTACCTGAAAGATTGTTATCAGATAAGTCTAGAAATTGAAGCCCTCTCAATGAACTTAAAGATGA
This sequence comes from Rutidosis leptorrhynchoides, assembly GCF_046630445.1. Lineage (NCBI taxonomy): Eukaryota > Viridiplantae > Streptophyta > Magnoliopsida > Asterales > Asteraceae > Rutidosis > Rutidosis leptorrhynchoides. The sequence continues at coordinate 1,893 of NW_027266439.1, read as the reverse complement.
AGGAATTTGACCCTCAAAAGAGTTGTCTTGGATGTATAACATTTCTAGGCTCAGAAAGCTTCCAAGATTGCTCGGAATCTTGCCTGACAACATATTTCTTGAGACATCCAATTGACCCAGATTTAGATTCACAGCTTCAACAGGAATGGAGCCAGTCAGTTTATTGTTAGAAACATTGAAAGAAATCGATGAAGATTGACCGATAAGACCGGAAGGTATACTTCCACAAAAATTGTTTTCCGAAATATCAAATTCGAACAATTTTGTGCAATTAGTAAGACCTTGAGGAATGCTTCCTTGAAGATTGTTATTGTGGAAGGAAAGCGTGAGCAGTTGAGTTAAATTCCCAATTGAAGGAGGAATCTTCCCTTGGACATTGGTGCCATCAATATGTAGGTATCCGAGCTTATTAAGCCTTCCAATGTTAGGAGGAATATGACCCGAGAATGAGTTGTATGACAGTGCCAGTTTTTCTAGATTAACCAAGTTTTCAATCCATATCGGAATGTCTCCCGATATCTGATTTAAATAGATTGCCCATTCTATTAGACTAGTTGTGAAGTTGCTCATACACTGTGGGAGCTGTCCACCAAATAATTTAACCGGAGAAGTGCCGTCTTTCGAAAAGGCAAGCAAGCTATGGTGGTTTATAATATTCCAGAATTTCCTAGGATGCGGAGGAGAAGTGGAAGATTTCAAATTCCTATGCTCTATGGCCAATGCCACCAATTTAGAAGTTATATTGATGCAGGAAAACAACTTTGGTGGACATAGAAAGAGGAATTTCTCCAGTGAAGTTATTTTGTTTGACCGAAAGGAACTCGAGATTCGGGAGTGTTAAACCAATATTAGAAGGAAGAGTTCTGTGGATTTGATTCCTTCCCACACTAAAATTTTCGAGAAGAGATAGATTATAGATTGAGGGATGGATGGTACCTGACAACCTATTCTCATGAAGAGCCAAAAATGTAAGACTCTTTAGACGGCCTAAATTACTAGGAATTGGACCGAACAAATCATTCTGTCCAATAGAAAGTACAGAAAGAGAAACGGATAGGTTTCCCAGAGAAGGAGGGATTATTCCTATCAGATCGTTTTTGTAAAGGTATACAATTTCTAGATTTGACAAGTCACCAAACAACGAGGGAATTCCTCCCACCAGATTATTATAGGAAATATCAATATTTACCAGGGCCGTGCAACCTGATATATTGGAAGGAATTTCGCCTCCTATCGAGTTGTTGAAAAGCTCTAGATCTTTCAACCTGCGTAAATAACCGATTTCCGGAGGTATCTTGGAATGGAAGCTATTATTTGTAGACTTAGCCTCTTTAGGAAACTCATATTTCCTATGTGAGGGGAGATTGAACCTGTCAGTTTCGATGATTGGAGGTCTAGGACAGTTACTCTCTGGTGACGTCGGCCGCAAGTAACTCCATTCCATTTGCAGAAATGAGTGGATCTATTCCAGTTGAACAAGGCTCCAAGTGGATCGTCAATGATCTTCTTCCTGAACTCAACTAAAGCCAATTGATCAGTTTCATTATTATGAATCCTTGAATTAAAGGAATTAAAACAGAATATCAGGACAAAAACAACACACGGAATTGGTGTCATGGCAAATTTCGGCACAATTGTAAATTGCAGAGTTGTAAGGGATGATAAAAAAGAGAAGTGGATGAAACAAATTTATAGAATGAAATTCTTCAAGTCAACGAATAAAAGGATTAATCTATAGTTTTATAAGGTGGGGATGTTGATCGATTAGCAAATGCCATTCTTGGTATAATTTGAGATTGTTAAGTTGTAGTAATGATGAAAAGAGCATTGCTGAAGATGATGGCGTTGACTTGACTCTGATTGTTTGCAGTCAATTTTGGATAATTAGCCATG